>NW_017670307.1:976136-992549 GCF_001879085.1 Nicotiana attenuata
ACAACTGAATATGGACATTTATAGTCCACTTCGTCTAAACAAGTGCAGCAGGCCACTTCACTTGGAACCCATTTTGGTGAGTCAATGTATGTCATTACTGAAAAACTCTCCACCCATTAAATGGGTCCTGGAGGAAAGACCAGACAAACACACTAGTCTAAAGCAAGCCTGAGCCTAGAAGATGCAGGCAATTGTTATACAGAACACACTTCCACTCCTCACTTTGTAGTAAGAATGCAGGAAGAAAAGTGAAAAGAGAAGAAGACATAGTAGTCATATCAACTGTGGGACAACTGAATTTCACTGACCTCATCCTCCATTGGTGCATTTATTCTTACATTAAGGCATCGTGAGCGGACTACTTCTGTAACCTTTGAAGAACTGTTGGAGCATAGAATTAGGCGGCACGACGCGCTGTACTTCTCCATTGTTCTTCGAAGTGAATGTTGTGCTTCTCTTGAGAGCTTGTCAACTTCATTTAGCACTAATACTAACATTTACCAAAATAAAATATTATCAGCTAGGTAGCTAATATAAGTAATCCACAAATTACAAGTAATACGGCTTATCTACATAATGCTGCTGGTAAACAACTCAAACTCGAGAAAATAATATCTCCCAGTTGATAAAACATTTCAGTATGTTTTTTTAATTCCCCAACTATTATTCCTTACCAAAACTAATTTCTAGAGAAAATCACCTTAGATTATCAGTCTTCTTGCCCTGTTTCACCTTTGTCATGCTATCTCACATGAATCTTTTTTCCCCTTCTAACAAGCAACGTATAACAAATGACATGTAGTTCACTTATTAAAAAAATGACATGTATTTCAGTTACAGTTCAAATTTGCTATACGAGAACTAATTTGGCCCACATTAAGCACCAACATATATATGTTTTTTGTAAGTTAACTGAAATTTTGTCAGGGTACTTAATAATATTTAACATAATAGTAATGAGATATATAATGGTTCGCTACATTGTAGATGATTGCACTGCAGATTGCAGCAGATGCTATTTGTGTGCATCTCCTCTCAATAATTTGATAATAGTCAACTTTAAATGTCCATTGCTAGAATTCAGGGGAAATAATTCTTCAGAAGAAATTTATACACAATTTTTTTAAAAAGAGGCAGAGAAACGAAATATTGGCCTAAAAGGTGGAGAGAGTAAAACAGTTAGTGACCAAAATGGTCCCTTCATTATTGCATAAACTAAATAACATGTTTCTGAAGCTGGCTATGTACAACCAAGCATAATTTATTAGAAACTAGCATAGTAAATGAAAACATGAGCAAAGTCATAGATGAAACTATCAAAACTTTTATAGCTCCCACAGAATATACATGCATGCAAGGCGAGGAAGACGGAGATAGGGGGACTAGCTCATATAAGAGAAATCCAATCCACAAAATATGGACAACATTGTTGTGGTAATGGTCGTAACGCTAGAGGAATCATTACCACAAGGCATAGAGGGGAAGGTCATAAGCGTCTTTATCGTAAAATCGATTTTCAACGGAATAAAAAAGACATATATGGTCGAATCATAACCACATAATACGACCCTAATTGAAATGCATACATTTGTCTCATACACTGTGGGATGGTGAGAGGAAATATATTTTACATCCCAGAGAGGGGCTATAATTGAAGATACCATTGTTCTGGTAGAAGTTCCTATAAAAATGGGAAATGCCCTGCGTTTAAGTGTGGTTTGAACTTATCAATTTATGTAATTCGAAATAAACAATTAGGGTTATGACGAAACCTAGAAAAACTTGAAGGGCTATTGTCCACAGTTGCACATTAAGGACCAAAATAAACGTATAGCTATTATTAGAAATTGAGATTTCGGCATTTTCCGGTTGATAGGTGAGATTTTGATATAGAGGTCAGAATGAAATTCCGAGAGTTGCAGTAGCTTTGTGGTGTCATTTGGGATGTGTGTATTTCGGGTTATTCGGATGTGTTTTGGTTGGGGTTTTGATCAAAAACGTATTTCGGAAGATTTTGGAAACTTAGGCTTGAATCCGATGTGATTTGGTAGATTTGACGTCGTTTAAGCTGTTTTGATGATGGGAATAAGTTTGAATAAGATATTGGGTCATGTTTGTGCTTTTGGTTGAGGTCCCGGGGGCGGATAGTTAGCGGGTAAATTGAAATTTGTGTTGCAGCTTCAGATTTGCTGCTTCTGGTATTTTCGCATCTCCGGTTTGTGGACCGCAGATGCGGCGCCGCAGATGCGGGTGTTTCATCGCAGAAGCGAAAATGGGTCAGGTGAGCTGGACCGCAGAAGCGGCTAAAGGGATCGCATCTGCGGAAGCGCAGATGCGGAAGAGGTTCGCAGATGCGGCTTAGGCCGGTTTAATGAACTCCGCAGAAGCGGATGTGTTGACCGCATATGCGGTACTGCAAAAGCATATTTTGGACCGCAGATGCAGTTTATATATATATATATATATATATATATATATATATATATATATATATATATATATATATGTCTTCCTTCGCAATTTTTGAAGGGTTAACCATTTTTGCACTCGGAATTGGGAGCTTTGCGCGATTTTGAAGAGAGGAATCAAAGAGACTTCGTTGAGGTAAGGATTTTGGACTTAAAACACATTTCTATGGTAGAATTTCATGAATTAAGGCTATAATTAATGGGTTTAAAGGGCTAAAAATGGAGGATTAGGGCTTGAGTTTAAGAGGCCTTTAATGGAGGATTTGAGGGGTCATTTGAACTCCGATTTTGATGTGGTTGATATGTATGAACTCGTGGGGAGATGAGGAATCTAATGATGTAAAAATTTCTGAGTTTCAAGAAGTGGGCTCGGGGCTCGGGTTTTGGTAATTTTGGGATTTGTGCCAGTTATTGATTGTTTTCGCTTGGGCTTTGTTCCCTTAGCATATTTTGATATTCTCGTTCTATTTTTGGATAGATTCGACGCGCGTGGAGGCTGAATTGGGGGGCAAAAGCGTCGCGAGCTAGAGATTTAGCTGGTTCGAGGCGAGTAATGATTGTAAATGATGTTCTGAGGGCTTGACACCCCGAATTTGCACATAGTGCTATATTGAACTGAGACACGCGTTTGATGATGAGCATGGGGACGTTTACTATTGGGGATTATGACTTGGTCCGTCTCGATTGATGATTTTACCGCATATTTGACTGAAATTTATTTGTTATCATCATGATTTGGGCTGATTGCCATATTTGGGCTTCGTGCCAACTATTTGAACCCTTCGGGGATTTTTACCACTATTTCCTCACTGTATTGACTTATTACTTGAACTCAGTCATGTTGTTTTCCACTGTTTCACAACTCAGCCTCTTTTACTCAGTTTTGAGACTTAAATGATATTTTTAAATGATGTTTTGGGCTGAGAACTACTGTTTTACTAATGCCCGAGGCGCTTGTGATGATTTTCGGACTGAGTGCGGCCGAGGGCCAGATGTGAGGATACACTGAGTGATATGAGGTCGAGGGCCTGAGATATATATATATACGCCATGAGGTGGCTTGAGTGATGTGAGGCCGAGAGCCGAGATTTGATGCCACGAGATGGCTTGATATTGCGCTTGGGCCGTAAGGGGCCCCTCCCGGAATCT
Source organism: Nicotiana attenuata (assembly GCF_001879085.1). Taxonomy (NCBI): domain Eukaryota; kingdom Viridiplantae; phylum Streptophyta; class Magnoliopsida; order Solanales; family Solanaceae; genus Nicotiana; species Nicotiana attenuata. Next base: position 979,754 of record NW_017670307.1, read on the forward strand.
GTACACCCCCAGTGAGCGCGGGTACCCATTGTGATCTGAGAGTGAGCCCGAGGGGCTGACATTGTGATCTGAGAGTGAGCCTAAGGGGCTGATATTGTTCTGAAAGTGAGCCCGAGGGCTGATGTTGTTCTGAGAGTGAGCCCGAGGGGCTGATATTGTTCTGAGAGTGAGCCCGAGGGGCCGATATTGTTCTGAGAGTGAGCTCGAGGGGCTGGTACTGTTCTGAGATATTGCCCGAGGGGTGAACCTTTATGTGTTGATCTTTCATATTTACTTGTCATTTTACCTGTTATACTGTGGTATTTGTGCCCGAGGGGTGGATTTTCTGTGCTTATCGGCACTAACTGTTTTGCATTCATTTGCGTAACTATTGAAAATGTCATTTTCAGAAAAGGTTTAAACTGAGCTAAGATGTTTCTAAAGCTTTCACGCTTCATTGCTTTTTCTCAAAAGGTTTTACACTACTTCTATACAGCATGTTGATTTGCTTTACGTGATTTCTTAATGCTCAGTTGTTATTTACCTTTATTACTCATTGAGTTGGAGTAATCACTTTACTCCCTGCACCTTGTGTGCGGATGCAGGTATTTATACACCAGGTAGCGGGTTTTGGCTGATCGGAGGCAGGGTTATCGGATTTTAGCAAGGTGGCTGCCAGCCTTCGCAGCACCGCTTTTCTCCCTTTTCGTTCATCAGTCCTATTTTGTATATTTCAAACCTTGTAGTTGTATTTATACTCTAATAGATGCTCGTGACTTGTGACACCCCGGTATCAGGCTGTGTTTTGGGCTATTTTCCGCACATTATAAAAATCTTTTGCTTAGTTTGTGGTTATCTATTCATACTTAAACTGTTTATTAATATTTAACTATTTTGAAAAGGCGAAATGGGTTAGTTGGCTGGCCTTGTCTTCACGAGAGGCGCCATCACGAGCGGATCGAGGTTTGGGTCGTGACAGTAGCTTATATAAGTAATCCACAAATTACAAGTAATATGTTTACCTCTTGAATCCACTAGGACCGTTACTGAGAGCCACCCGCTCTGACGTGGTCCCGAATACAATCAACTCCATGAATACCCTCTCGACGGAGCACCCGACAGAATCACTCCCCAAGTCTGAACGTGGGCCAATAAGGCCAATGATAACACACCTTTAATAATTCCTTTGCTCAAATTACCACTTATGTTCTTTTCCCATAGCTAGAATAACCCATCAATATGCTAATCACCAGAAACTTCGCAAGTAGTTAACCATGCAACCCATTCATAGACGGTGGGACTCTCCCACTTAGCTCGAAGCCACTATTACACAACTCTGGAGTTCATCAGGATTCTTAATCTCTTATTGACATAACCTTGTGCAATCAACCGCCAAAATTCTCGATATCTTACTATAGAAATCATTAACAACATTCGCACGACTGATTCCCTTGCTGTATAACCAATAGAATTCTTCGCATAAGCTTCACCAACCACGCAACCGCTAACCTGCTCACAGGGAATAACCCACCTGTGGAAATCACTCCCCGGCATCTTCCAACGCTGCTGCACGGGGTACAATCACTACGACATCAATAACCCATCCTGAATCTGAGCTCACTCTCTAGTTGCACAAGTCCGTTTATCCCTCGTGCACATCACTTAAGTGTGCGGCAACGACCTTCCAATTCGAAGTTATGTTACATTCACCTTCATTTCAAGCAGCTCCCTTCCGTTATATCGAATCTCCAACCGCATAACAGCCCATACTTCAAATTAAACCCGCAGACTTCAATTGCCAGTCACTAAGATCCCAAATCATTCCAGACTCTCCTTAAGGTGCGCAGTCATCCTACCACCAAGCCCATATGCAACTCCGCCACTCTACCACTTTGGGCAAACTCGCTTCCTTAATCAACTAGTCGACCTGCGCCTCTTATACCTGGCCTTCCAAAAATTTTAAACACCGCCTGACACTTCCTACATGTCCTTCCTCATACTTTGTTGCTCAATTGTTGCCTTAAATAAAATCTATCTTCGTAGCACTTGAACCCGCAAGTCGCTACTAGCTTTAAACCTTTCCGAAGATCACCTTTCTCGAGCCATCAACATAAGGAACACCGATTTCATCCTGAACCACCGCACCCCGCGATATCTGACTGTCGCTTCTTCATTACTGACCCGCAATATCCTGCTCCAAAGGCGAATTGAAGAAAACCATAACACCGGCAACTTAACATATTCAATCGAGGACGATGATACCACGTCGCTGATGAAAACTCCACCACACTTGAGAGTACCAAGTCTCGTTACTCCATCATCGCAAATCTGCACATTCTTAGTCCGATTGCCCTTCCCTTGCCGGAAGTAAAATACTGAATCTCTGAATCACACACTGAGTAAACTTCCCTTCAAGTCATTCACTGCCCCGACACGTAGGCAACATCCTACCATCATATCAATACTGCGCAACAATTGTTCATAAGCATCATGGCAACTTGTGCCTAGACTCAGAGCCCTCACACGTACCGTTACTGGGCTGAAATAATAAAATATCCTTCCACAAGGCGACGATAATAGCTCAGACGACTATACGAGGAGAACCATCCCGCACCATATTCGTAATATCATTACAATTCTTCAATCCTCGATGAATAGCAAGCGCTTTGCGTCGCATAAGATTGAGTAGGAAAGAAACAAAGGCATAAGCCTCAAAGGAATCAAATCGCACGATGAGGAATCAAGAAGGGAAGTACTCCTAACAGTCTTGCAGCCTCCCGAGGATAAGTACAGACGTCTCCGTACTGATCCGCGAGACTCTACTAGACTTGCTCATGACTCGTGAGACCCTAGGAACCTAGTGCTCTGATACCATGTTGTCACGACACAAAATCCACTAAGGGTCGCGATGGCGCCGGACACTGCTGTCAGGCAAGCCAACCAAATTACTTGATGATGTTCTCATTTTTAACAATCTTGAAAACTAAGATTTTCCTTTAACTTTTCAGAAATAGAAAGGTGACTGCTTCAATTCCAATTAAATAATAAGCAATTAATACAAGATATTTCAAACCATCCCAGAACCCGGTGTCACAAGTGCATGAGCATCTACTGATAAGGAAATAAAATACAACATCCGTCCGGAATACAGTGGACAGGAAGTAAATACAATATACGGGAAGGGACTACACTAGCTGCGGGCCACCTCGAATAGTGCAACTCACCTAGTCCCCGAATCATCCGTGCTGCTATGCCTAGGAGGCCACTAGAGTTACATATACCTGTGCAACAAAAATGCACAGAAGTGTAGTATGAGTACGAAAACAACGTGTACTCAATGAGTATCCCGTCTAATCTCGAAGAAGTAGAGACGAGAGGTCAACTTCAACACTTGCTAGTGGTCAAATGATAATATAATAAAATGTGAGGATATCATGGATTTATATAGCAGTTCTAACTCACAAAGCCAGAAAATCGGTAAATACCTTTAACAATAATAAAGGATTTTCAAGATTTACTTTTCACTTCTTTTATCAATTCATATCAGGCCATAAAAGGCAATATCACCATTTAAAATTCTCAGGCAGGCAATGTAAGCATGCGCAAATCATGCCGAGGTCGACGGCCCGCTCCAACAGAAATGTAAACTGTGCACTGCCGAGGGTCGAACGGCCCGAACCATAGATGCATCTATTACCCCGCTCACGAACTATCCTGCGACGCGGTCAACATAAAGTAAACAAATACCATGCTCGCGAATCATACGTGCGATGCAGGTACACATAGGAATACACGCTCAAACAGCCAATTAAGGATTTATCGGGGAACATTTATCCAATTGAAAGCCAATCCTCTTTTAACAATTTAAGAAATTGAAGTTTAATCCTTTAAGAAATTTATTTACTAATTCAATGTGATTTAAGCAATCCTAGCTGTCAATAAGTTTACAATTAATCCAAGTATAGCATGTTTTTGGGTCCTAGACTACCCGGACAATAGCATAATAGTAGCTACGCACGGACTCTCGTCACCTCATGCGTACGTAGCCCCCACAAATAGGAGCACATAACCAAGTACTTTGCCTATGGGGACAATTCCCTCTTACAAGGTTAGAAAGGAGACTCACCTTGCTCCGAAGATCCATAACCAGCATTCCACGCCCTTCCAAAGACTCGAATCGATGCACAACGCTCCAAAACTAGCCAATAATTATGTATATACATTAATATATGCTAAGGTACTCATTATAATCCAATTCATAACAATTCCTAACCCCGATGGAAAAGTTGACAAAAATGCCCTCGGGCCCACGTGCCCGAAATCCGAAATTTTTCGAAGATAAAGATTACCCATGGCCTCATGAACTCAAATATATGATTTTCTCTAAATTCCATACCCAAAATCATGGTCAAATTCCAAGAATACAAATTTTCTAGGTCTTCCCTCAAATCCCAAGTTTTCTACAAATTTCATGCTCAAGTCCATACAGAATTGATGTATTTAACTCAAAATAGGTGGGGGTAACTTACCTTGTCATTGATAATGAAAACTCTCTCTAGAGATCCTCCAAGAATCGCCCCAAGCCAAGAAAAATCATAGGAAATGGCCAAAACCCGACTTTAAAACAACCATTCTGCCTTCAGCAATTTTCGCACCTGCGGTCCTATGACCGCTTTTGCGGTTTCGCAGGTGCGGTCCAAATACCGCTTCTGGGGTTCCCTACCAGGCCTCCCTTTTTTGCTTCTCCGCATTCTCCACCGTAGGTGCGGTCCCGCATCTGCGGAAAAATGACCGCATCTGCGGTCCCAGCCTAGCCGCCCCATTCCGCATCTCCGACCTCTCTACCGCAGGTGCGGTCCCGCATCTGTGGAAAAATGAACGCATCTGCGGTCCCTTCACTGGCAGCCCAAAACCGTATCTGCGATTAAATTCCTTGCTTCTGCGGGGCCGCTTCTGCGGTGAACCCTCCGCAGAAGCGGTTATACCAGCAACCAGACCCCTTCAGCTATCCAAAATCCCAAATTTCGATCCGTTAACCATCCGGAATCCACCCGAGGCACCCAGGACCTCAACCAAACCTACCAACCAATCCCAAAACACGTTACGGACTTGCTCGAGGCCTCAAATCACATCAAACAACACTAAAATCGTGAATCAACCTCCAATTCAAGCTTTAAGAACTTTGGAACTTTGAACCTCTACTTTCGATGTTTAAACCTATCAAATCACGTCCGATTGACTTCAAATTTTGCACACAAGTCATATTTGACATTACAGACCTACTCCAACTTCCGGAATCGGAATCCGACCCCGATATCAAAAAGTCCACTTGATGATAGGTGATAATAGATAAATTAGACTATAATTAGGCCCTAAAAACCCCATTTTTGTATAGTTTTTACGGTAAAAAGTGATAACAAAATGCTCTGATTAGTGCTTTTCATTCTTTGCAGGCTATATCCAATAAAAGAAGTCTGTGGAGTACTTTTGGGATCAATTACGGAGAAAAGGAGGCAAATCATATAATATCCACAAAGTGCACCAAGCGAAGGGACAAAACCAGAACTGAAGTTGGTTTGCCGCTGTCCGGGCGTAACCGCGGTAGGACCGCGGAAGAACACTGTTGCAGATTCTGAAGGCCACTCTGGCCGCGGTCCTGGCGTAACCGCGGTAGGACCGCGGCAGGACGCGTAAACTTCAGGGACCAAAGTGCAAAACACGGGATTTTAAGCCCTAAACCCTATATTAAACGAAGGAAGCCGGCCAAGAAAAGGGAGGATGCCACTTTGGAGTAAAAACACACACGGGATCGTGAGGAAGTGGAGAATTCTCAGTTTTCTTCATCTTTTTCAAGTATTTTCAATTGATTCAACAATCATGCAATTGTTTGATTACATCATGAGTGGCTAAACACCCATTGTTCTGGGGTTGTGATTTAGCCATGAATATTGTTGTTTGATATTAGCTTGACCTTGATTATAATTCACCAATATATGGTTGTTTCTTCAATTCTGCGTTTAATTGCTTAATTGTCTGGCCAACAGTTAGGTTCTATTTACTAGCTATGCTATGCTTGGGAAAGCCATGTTTAGATTAGAGAAGAATTGAAGAGAGCATGATCTTAACCCTTAGGGGGAGCGGATTTGTGGTTAGGATAGGAATATACCTAGTCACCATGCTTAATTAAATATCGTAATCTTAACGCGTTCTTAATAGATTGATTTCATAGGAATATAGGCGTTAATCTATTGAGAATAGGTGAGTAGTACTTCGGGAGAAGGCTATAAGAGCATTTATCGATTAATTAGCAACCATGGGTGAATTATATGAAAGGGAGAGTTAATTAGAACACAATACGAATGGTGAATCGATCACAACCCTGGAATACTTGTCTCTACTGAATACACAACAATCAATTCGTTACTTGATAATTTAGTATTACTTAGAATCGCAGTATAGTATAATCATATTATTGGACTTTGATTTTAGCTGGACTGAATAACAATTTTAGTAATTCCGTGAGTAGTTTACACAAGTCTCTGTGGGTTCGACACTCAACTTATCATTATATTACTTGTCGACCGCGTATACTTGCGTGTGCGTTTGGGAGCAACACCACTTCCGGTCAAACTTCTGAAAAACCTTCAAATTTCTATCTTTAGCCAAATGGCTTCAAAATGACCTACGGCCTCCGAATTCACTTCCGATCGCGCTCCCAACTCCAGAATCACCATTCGGAGCTACTCCCAGACTCGGAATCCCAAACGGACATCGATATCACTGAAATGCACTTCAACCCAAACTTATGAAATTTCTTTCAAAATGCCACTTTCCACAATAGGCGCCAAAACGCTCCCGGGTCATCCAAAACCCGATCCGGGCATACGCCCAAGTCCGAAATCATCATACGAACCTGCTGAAACCTTCAGATCCCGATTTCGAGGTCGTTTACTCAAAAATCCAATCCTAGTTAATTCTTTCAACTTTAAGCTTCCGAAATGAGAATTTTCTTTCCAAATCAACTCCGAACTTCCCGAAGTTCAATTCCGACCACGCGTACAAGTCATAACACTTGAAATGAAGCTGCTCATGGCCTCAGACTGCTGAACGACGCGCTAGGGCTCAAAACGACCGGTCGGGTCGTTACAAGTAATGAGCATAAAAATAATATAATAATAATAATTATATAATCCTCCCTCTCTTTCAATTTAAATTGACTAAACTTTAAAGCTAAATTAAATTAGATATTCCAAAATTACACAAAAAGTACTATAAATTACAAATTTTCTTATGTCAATATGATTACGAACTATATTTTAAAATTGATCAAACTTAACATAATTTGACTTTCAATAAGCGAAATGCGTCATCTATTTTGAGGTAGAGAGAGTATAATAATCTATAATAAGGTGAGCAAAGTGGGCAGGGAATGAGACCACGGAGCTTTGTTCTCTTTTATTATTATAATATATAATTATAATAATATAATAGTAATATTTGATAACAACAATAATAAATAATAAAAATAATAATAGTAATATTTTCAAGAATTTGTTCCCTAAGACTTTTCACGTACTACAAAACAAAATACTTGAAGATGCAAAAAAAATCTCAAAGTAGTAATAAGACAATTAATCTAGAATAGATATTTATCGATCCCCGTCAAAGACATCAAAAATTTAATAAGCCCAATGTGTATAGGAATTTATGTTCGTGATCTATTAATTCTAGTAAAGTTTAAGATATTATCCCATAAATATCAAAATCACATAGGCTACATATTTGTATTGTACCATTTAGTATTTGAGAGAATAAAATTGATGAAAAGAGATTATAAATATCTTAATTTATAAATTACTTAAACAATATAAACAATAAAATTTATAAAGAGTTAGGAATAATTGAATTCACTTGATAATATTCTTATAATATTTCTAAATTAATATATCCGGCGAAAAGAATAATTGCCTATTGCATTATCATTATATTCTCTTACTTGAACGTAACAAATTAATAATACTTCGTGAGATTATCTCTTGTGATTAGTCTTTAAATCAATAAACTTACTTGAGTCAATCCCTCTGCGAGGATTAGACCTGAAAGAGATAAGATAAGAATCCTTTTAATTAATAAACTTGTTTGATTAAATCCTTCTGTGAAGATATAGGACTAAAGGAATAAGATTAAAGGTCATAACAAGAAAGAATTAAAATGAAGATAAATATTATAATAACATATCAAACTTCATCAACTATTCCAACAAAAATACATTACTCCATTATGAAGAAAAGAAAAAACCTGATTAAAAAATAAAAATAAAAAAAATATTACCCTCAAAGACAAAAAGAAAAATAGAGAAAAGGACCAAGATAAATATCTTGTGTCTTACCAAATTGGGTCATAAACAGAATTAGGATGCTATTTATAGAGATTCTTGGTTGGAGGTTTTTCATAGTTGCAACTATTAAAAGTTGTCGTTGCAACTATGGCCTTGTCATTTCAGTTTTGTTTTACGGAGTAAGGACCATAGTCGCAACTATTGTTATCATAGGTATGAACCCAAGAGCAGATAGGAGTATTCATACTCAAGGACTGAAAGCTCTCATAGCGTCAAGACAAAGAATAATTCTTATTGGAAGAAGAGCGTTTACGATCAGATCAGAGCTAAAAGAGTGGGAGGGAATGAAATAGTAATAGCCACTACTTCTGTCTGCGTCTATCTTCTCCTATTGATTAAGCATTAAGGATTTTTTTTCTATTTCTTCTTTCTAAGGGCAAGGCTAATCCATCCGCCCTTCATTGCAGGATAAAAGGGGAGACGGTTCCCAAGGGGTGGCTAGTTCGAGTAAGAAAGACGGATATAGATAAGGTCCTTTTTCTGAGAGACCCGTTCTTAACTTTAATCATACCCACTAGTAAGCGCAGTGGATGCTCCTTTATATTGGGCACAAAGAGGCAAGTGATGGGCACTACTCATCATAAGAAAGCAGTCATACAGATAGAAAGAGTAAAACAATGACTCTAACTAAGTAAAGATGAGTTTTTTTTTCTCATCTATTTTGCATATCACAGCTCTAGACTTGTGCCCCTATTCAAACTATATTTCAATCATACCACCCTTGTGGGTTGTTCGCAAGTTACATTAAAGACCCTTTCCAAAAGTTGAGTACCTTGACTCGAATAGATGGTGCCGGGTTTCATGTCCATGACAGACTCGACCATGGGAGATCCGTTCATTACGAACGTTTTCTCTCAATGTGGACCAAGCTCATCGTTATAGTCCATTGGTGAATTTGCTTCTTTAATTTCAGCTGGCTACTCTATTCATTACTTTTTTCCCCTTCTTTTCTTTAATTTTTATATACTCTTCCCTACAAAATAGGTTAAAAAATATGCGAGAATAGGATATAGTTATTCATGTTTGTTTAAATTTTTTAATATCTAACATATGAAAAAATATATATAAATTATATCCATCATATTTCATCCTCCGCATATGGTGGATTTTAGCCATTTTCAATTTATCATTCGAAAATTTCCGAGGAAAAGGTAAAGAAAAGATGTATCGAATTTTTGTTGTTGCTAATTTTGAAGGTTTTTGTGTTTGATTCAGTATGTTTTTGTGAATTTGTGGCTAACTGATCTGGAAATAAATATTTGTGTATGAATATGATGTATGATGGAATATGAAAATGTTTATTAAACAGCAAGAAACTTTACAAAAGGCACTCGTTAGATTGTATGCGCATAAATTTCTTTTCCTTCTAAAAAGTACTAGTTGAATTTTATTTTATTTTTGGTTTCCCTCCTGGTGTCCGGTACTCGCATTGGAGCCAGACTATATATAGATTCATGCCGCGTAGGGTTCCATTCGGGTGGAAGTTCTTCCTACCAAGGATTTTTCCATACCTGGGACTCGAACTTGAGACCTTTGATTAAGGGAAGAACAACCCCATTCGATGCCACATCCTTTCGTGGTTGGTCGAAATTTTTTTGAGCTTAACAACTTGAAGAGTAAGGATATGTAGGAGAATTTGCCAAACGTGAATACTCTTTGTTTTGGATTTTCTATCTTTTTGGTGCCAAATATCTTTGTTTATTGATTTAGTGATGTTGTATTTAAAATAGTCTATACGTGCACCAAACCATGCAAAACGAACAGCATGCTAAAATAATATATGTGATTTTTCCAGAGTCACGTGTTCCTTTTAAAAATATTTTTGGTTATACATTGGACATAATTTTTGAATATATTTTTTTGAAGATGAGTTTTCAAGTTTAAAAAAAGTATTTTCATCAATTTTTCAAGTAAGAATTTATTTTCTCTCACAAAATAACAATATTTTTTAGAGTAAAATCCAAACACAATTTCAAAGTTCAAATATCCCTTTTCAAACTTAACTAAAAAAAAACTTACTTTCAAAAAATTATTTTTTTTTTAATCCTAAACACATACTAAATTATTAGGAATCCACTTGCGTTGCATCTGTAAGAAAACTAACCTGTCAAAAAACTTAACCTAGTCAAAAAACTTACTTTTTTAACAGCATAAAAGTCAAATCATATTTTCATAATATTGTCATCGTTTGCATTTTTTTGTTGTCTTTTTCTTTCTTTTTATCTATTTGTTGGTAAATGTTTGTAAATTTTATTNAAAAAGAGGAAGAAATATGTGCTAAATTATTTATTGTGTTAAATTTATTATCTTTAAAATATATATTTTTACAATAATTGTTAGGCCTCCACGTGAGAAGCACGTGAAATAAACACTAGTCCACTAAAAAGTAAATATATGCCTTAATTGTTACCCGAAAATGGAAGAGAAGGATAAAATATAACAGAATTACCACATTTTCAAGAAATATGTTCCAGTTGAAGACTTGTACTTGGTTAGACAAAGTCTTTTATCTACTAATTCTTCGTTTCACCCAAAAGATTTAGGTCATCACCAGAATCCAATTTAGAGGTTGGTTGTGCATTTCCATGGTTTGCTTATGGGTAAAGTAAAGCTTTTAAATCTAAGTTGCAATATGCATTGTTACTTTTTCTTCTTTATTTTGCATTTGTAGGTGCTAATTTAATATTTATATATGTATTCTTTCAGCACATTTCTTTTAGATCGGCGTACCTTTGCCTTCATTAACTTTGAATCCACATGTGTTTACTTGTATTAGTCTTCAAAAAACTTTTCTTCAAAAAATCTAATACATATCTTTTTAAAAAGACCAAACATATAGAAGCATGGAATAAAGTTGCAATTAGTAAGTTACTGTGATTTTTTTGTAAAAAGAAGGAAAAATTATAGGTTTAATGGGTACATATATACTATACAAGAAAAAATAGTATGCACCAGATTGTCAAATAATAATATACCATCCCATGTACATTAGCTTACTTACTCTAGCACAATAAATAAGGTTGAATTTTTTAGATTCATAGTGAATGTTTATTAGTAACATTTATTTATAATGGTAAGAGTAATTTTAAGTTAATAAGATTTTAGACATATGTTAGTAATATGGTACGTTGGATCTTATTGTCAAAAATTTTATTTACTAATATAGATACTTTTACACCTTTTATAACATATATATTGTTGCACCATTTTGATACGATAAAAAAATGAAATTGATGACATATTTTGTGTGATTTTTGAATGAATAAAGTTAAATTTAAAAATGAAATAATTCAAAAGTACCAAAAATAGAGGCGAAGAGATATGAATTCTTTATTCGAGCATTCTAAGTTCTGCATTACGTTTATTGATTATTTTTTTCAGCCGAATTCTTTTTTTTTCCCCTTTTTGAAATGTACTTATCATGATTAAGCTGAAATTAGATATGAACTAATTAGGGGTTTTGGCATGGTATAACAACGGGAGAAATTCAAAAATAGTCACAATTTCAAAGGTAATCGAAATTTAGCCACTTTTCATATAAAGGTAAATCTGAACGAAAACACTGTTCAAAATCCGGAAAAATACTCCAGCATAATATACTAGAGTTCCAATATATTATACTGGAACTCCAGTCTAATATACTGGAGTTCCAATATAATATACCGGTCCAGCATAATATACTGGAGTTTGGAGCCACTATTTTGCTGCAACAGAGACCGGTCCAGTATAATATACTGGAGCCAGCAAAGTATACCGGTCCAGCATAATATGCTGGAAGTTCATACACAGGTGCACCGAACTCGAGTATATTATGATGGACCGGTCTCTGCTGCAGCAAAATAGTGGCTATTTTTCATTGACTTGGTAAAAGCTGGCTATTTTTGAATGACCAGTCCGAAAACTGGCTAGACCGTGCTATTTTAACTATAACAACATACCCATATAATTGGCAGAAAATAGCCCTAATTATAGATATTGGCATCAAATAGCCAATAAATGTATATCACAATAATAATATGTATATCACAACCTTTTTTATCTTCTTTGTCTATATCAACATGTATATTAAAATTTTATTTTCATTCTTTGTATATAAATAATATTATTTTTTGTATATCAATAATATAAAATTATATATACAATCAAATACATAAAGAATCTTCTAGTAGTAATCATAAAGACCAAGTAAAGGTCTTGGCCCAAGAGTGAGTCCAAGAGCGTCTGGGCCCAGGTACTCACCAAGAGCAATCCACTTCATCATAGGTCCAGTAACAAATGCCCAATTTAGAGCATTGTATCTTTGTTTAGACATAACCTCGACCGGTCCGAAGAAACATTCCAACATTAACCTTTCTCTGAACTTTTGTAAACCATGGGAGGAGATTTTTCTCCGACAACACCCCCCCCCCCCCCCCCCCC
>NW_017670307.1:992569-1002046 GCF_001879085.1 Nicotiana attenuata
CCCCGCAAGTTGGACACCGGTGATCGGACACCCAACTTGTACAAAAAGGAACGATGAAGAGGCCCATAAAGAGCCTTAGTGAACAGATCCGCCAGCTGAGAAGAAGAGGGAACAAAAGACAATGAAATTAATCCATCAAGAAGCTTTTCACGAACAAAATGACAATCAAGCTCTATCTGCTTGGTTCGTTCGTGAAAGACAGGATTTTTTGCGATATGAATCGCTGCCTGATTATCACAGTGAAGCGGCACTGGCAAAGATGGTGAAATGGTTAGATCTTGGAGAAGGCGAACAATCCAAGTGATCTCTGTAACAAGGCGGCGCATTGATCTATACTCTGCCTCTGCCGAAGAAAGAGCAACAACAGGTTGTTTTTTAGATTTCCAGGAGATTTTGGATCCGCCTAGACTTAAGAAAAAGCCACTAACGGACCACCCAGTATCGGAACAGGCGGCCCAATCGGAATCACAGTAAGCCAAAATCTGATAAGAAGAGTCAGGACTAATAAATAATCCAAGACCAGGATCTCTGCTCAAATATCTTAAAGTGTGAAAAGCAGCGTCCAAATGTCCAGAACATGGAGATTGCATGTATTGACTAAGGTTCTGAACGGTAAATGAGAGGTCAGGGCGTGTATTAGTTAAAAAATTCAATTTCCCCAAGAGGCGTCTGTAGATAAGAGGATCCGGAAGTGGAGTTCCACATGTACCAGAAAGTTTGAGAATCGGGTTCAAAGGTGTAGAGACAGGCCGTGAATCAAGGCAATTGAACTCCGAAAGAAGCTCCAAAGCAAATTTTCATTGGATATTCACCAAACCTCCATTCTCTGTAATCAACTCCATGCCCAAAAAATAGTGCGCTTCTCCTAAGTCCTTAATTCGAAATTCAGAGTCTAAAAAAGATTTGATCTCGCTGATTTCTTGCTTGTGATTCCCAGTAATAAGAATGTCATCAACATACACAGCAATTATAGTAACCAGATTCCCCGTGATTTTGAAGAAAAGGGAGTAGTTGTTGAGAGAACAGAGGAATCCTCTTGTAGCCAAAGCTGAAGAAATACGAGCATACCATTGGCGAGATGCCTGTTTGAGCCCGTACAAGGATTTGCGTAGTCGACAAACGTGAGAGGTAGAAGGAGGGCTCACACCAGGAGGGAACCGCATATAAACTTCCTCATCAAGATCGCCGTGAAGAAATGCATTATTGACATCAAGCTGGTACAATGTCCAGCCTTTCTTTACTGCAACAGAAAGAATACATCTTATAGTTGTCATTTTTACTACGGGAGAAAATGTCTCTGTATAGTCAATCCCTTCCCTTTGAGTATCCCCTTGTATTACCAATCTAGCTTTCAACCGTTTTAAAGATCCATCTGACTTCAATTTCACTTTGTAAACCCATTTTCAGGGCAGGGCCTTCCTCCCAGCGGGCAACTCAACCACATCCCAAGTTCGATTGGAAACAAGAGCCTCAAATTCATTAGCCATTGCAGCTCTCCAGCCAGGATGCATTATAGCTTGTTGGTAAGAGGTAGGTTCATTGATTTGGAAAATAGAGTTAATTAGTGTTTGGTTCTTGGAGGTCATTGCTGAGAAAGAAGAACAATGTAAAGGGAGTAAAGGGGGTTAGGAGAAAAAACTGAATAAGCAGTAGAACATATATAATCAGATAAATAGGTTGGAGGATTGTGTTCCCTTTGAGATTTGCGCAGCAAAGGCTCTTGTTCTGGGGATAACACTGCAGGAGACTCACTAGTACCAGGAGATGTGTGAAATGTACCTGAAACATCAGTAGATGTAGGAGAAAAAGAAGGAGAAGAAACATAGGGACTAAGAGGTTCTAGTGAAGATGATGAATTTGTCTGCTTAGGTGTTGGTGGGTGTGACTCATCTGCAGGAGGAAAAGTGGCAAGAAACAATTTAGACATTGGAGTGGAGTAGGAGAAAGGAAAGATGTCCTCGATAAACTTGATGTCCCTAGAGATAACAATTTGATTAGATTGTAGAGTGAGAACCTTATACCCCTTCTTTCCAAATGGATATCCCAAAAGAATTCCTGGAACAGCCCTAGGACTCAGCTTATATCTGTTTCTAGCAAGTGTTGATACAAAGCAAAGACATCCAAAAGGCTTAAGATGCTCATAGTCAGGGTTAGAACCAAATAGAACCTCATAAGGTGATTTGTGATACAAAACTTTAGAGGGAAATCTGTTAATCAAATGGGTTGCAGTGAGTAGGCACTCTCCCCAGTACCTTTTAGGTGCATGAGACTGAAACAATAGAACACTACACGTTTCTAATAGGTGTCTATGTTTGCGCTCGACCATACCATTTTGTTGTGGTGTAGCGACACATGAAGTTTGGTGAATTATCCCTTGGGAATGAAAATATTCAGTGGTGAGGTTTCCTGATCCCAACTCAAAAGAATTGTCTGACCTGATCACCTTAACTTTAATGGAAAATTGTCGCTTAACAAGAGAAATAAAGCATTTTAGAGTAGGGAAGGCATTTGATTTAGTACAAAGTAGTAAAGTCCAAGTGCTTCTTGAGAAGTAATCAACAATAGTTAAAAAATATCTTTCTCCTTTATAAGTTGGAGTTTTATAGGGTCCCCAAGTGTCTATATGAATCAAGTCAAAACAATTCTTTGAAGTAATGGAACTCTTGGGAAAACATGTCTTAGATTGCCTTGCCATGGGGGCAGATCTCACAAGGAAAATCAATTTTATCATTGAGTGTTATTGGTAAACCTTTGATATTTTTCATAGCATGAAATGGTAAATGCCCTAATCTCTTATGCCAAAGAAGTATAGAATCAGAAGAAGAATAAGCTGAAATATTTTGATTAATATTAGCACAAGATTTCTTAGTACAATCTTGACTCAATAGACTCAGGGAAGAATCCCTTTGACAAACTGACTTCGAACAAGAAATAGAATTAGACAAACTAGACCTAGACTCATGACTGGAATCAACAGTGGCTGGAAACAGTGGTTTCTGGGAAATGAGATCCATTTGGGCAGTGTTATCTCTCATCACATAGAGCCCTGCTGCAGCTTCACCAAGAACTTGTTCCCTCTTCAAAAAAGGGGCATGTATGGAACAATCAGATTTAGAAAAAATTAGCCTGCAATCAAATTGTGTACAAAGCTGAGAAACTGATAAGAGATTGTGTTTAAATGCAGGGACAAGAAGCACGTTGTGCAACTCAAAATCTGGAGTGAGATAGAGGCTTCCCACATAGAAAACTTTTACCTTATATGAGTTGGGTAGACTGACTAAAACAGGACATGCTAACTCTAAAATATTATGTAAGAGGGATCTTTCAAAAGTCATGTGCTGTGAAGCACCGGAATCAATAATCCAAGTAAGGTGGGTTAACTTAGAATAAAAGGAAGTATAGACATGACAGCCATAATGCATACCGGCCAGATTTGCACTGGCAATGACCTTTGAATTGTTGGTTCCAGGTCCTCCTTGCATCGACTGGAACATCTGGATAAGCTGGTCACATTGCTCTTTGGT
The DNA here is from genome assembly GCF_001879085.1 of Nicotiana attenuata. Classification (NCBI taxonomy): domain Eukaryota; kingdom Viridiplantae; phylum Streptophyta; class Magnoliopsida; order Solanales; family Solanaceae; genus Nicotiana; species Nicotiana attenuata. Next base: position 996,094 of record NW_017670307.1, read on the forward strand.
GAATCCCTGACCGCTGACAAGTGTTGACACAGAATTGGCTGCCACTCCATTGGTAAGTTCCTGCTCAGTAGCTACTGCATTAACCTGTTGATTCCCAAAGTTTCCCTTCCTTGGCTAATTAAACTTAAAGTGTGAAGGGTAGCCAACAAGTTTGTAGCAGTTTTCTTTAACATGCCCTGATTTTCTGCAGTATTTGCAATACTGATCTGATTTCTTAATTTCAAGGTTACTAGAATTTGGTGTCTTGTATTCTGTTGTATTCCTTGGTGGATTCCATCTTTGCCCAGTGGTCAAAAAGCAGAAGAATCAGAGGTAAGGACATTGTTAGAGTGTACCTAACCTTGTGATTCCTCGTGTAAAATGATAGAGTATGCTTGAGCAGTAGTGGGCAGAGGTTTCATCATCAAAATATTTCCCGTCACACCAGTGTACACATCATTGAGTCCCAATAAAAACTGTATTAGTTGCTGATCTTCATTCATTTTAATATTATGAGTCTTAGCTCCACAATTGCACTCACAATTGCAGATCATAAAAGTATTGAGTAATTTCAGTTGATCCCAAATTCTTTTAAGCTTGGTGAAATAGCCTGCTACATCTGAAGTCCCTTGACTAGTAGTATTAAGCTCTCTTTGCAGCTGAAAGAGTTTAGTTCCATCTGCTTGGCCATATCTCTGCTCGAGTTCATTCCAAAGCTCTTTAGCAGTTTGAGAGTAGATCACATGTCATGACCGACCCGACGTCTCATGAGTTACCGCTCCGTTTCCCCCATTTCTGCTTCTTTATGCTTCTTTATCCGTGTTTTTATATGGTCGAGTCGGTTGGTTTGTGGTTGGAGTGGAATTGGTAAAGAAATGAGACACTTAGTCTCTTCTAAGAAGGCTTAAGTTGGAAAAGTCAACCGGACGTTGACTTATGAGTTAAAGGGATCGGATATGAATTTTGATGGTTCGGTTAGCTTCGGGAGGTGATTTGTGGCTTAGGAGTGTGATCGGATGTGGTTTTGGAGGTCCGCTGTAGAATTAGGCTTGAATTGGCGAAATTAGTATTTTGGCGAATTCCGGTTGATAGGTGGGATTTTGATCCGAGGGTCGGAATGGAATTCCGAGAGTTGCTGTAGCTTCGTTATGTGATTTGTGATGTGCGTCTAAAATTTCAGGTCATTCGGAGGTGATTTGGTTGGATTTTTTATCAAATGCGTGTTTCGGAAGTTTTAGAAGAACTTAAGCTTGAATTCGATGTGAATTGATGGTTTTGATGTTGTTTGAGGTGTTTTGATGATTGGAACAAGTTTGGATACTATTTTAGGATGTGTTGGTGCTTTTGGTCGAGGTTCCGGGGGCCTCGGGGTGATTTCGGATGGCTAACGGAAAGTTTTGGACTTGTGCAAAGTTGCAGATCCTGCTGCTTCTGGTATTTTCGCACCTGCGGTTTGGGGACCGCAGGTGCGGTATCGCAGATGCGGGATGGAGGACGCAGAAGCGGCAAAGGCAAGGATAGGCTGGGACCGCAGATACGGATAGGGAGCCGCACCTGCGGAGCCGCAGATGCGGCTATTGGACCGCAAATGCGGCCAGGCGGGACTTAATGAAGTTCCGCAGATGCGGAATATTAACCGCAGAAGCAGATTTTGTTTTGTCTGGGCAGAATGTTTAAATGGGTCTTCTTCGCGAATTTTTAAGGGTTTTTCATTTCTAACTCAGAACTTGGAGAATTGTGGACGATTTTGAAGAGGAACTTCAAGGAGCTTTGATAAGGTAAGGATTTTTGGACCTAAAACACAATTCTATGATGATATTTCATGAATTAAGACTGAAAATTAAGGAGGTTTAGGGCTTGAACTTAAGAGAGCAAAAATTGAGGATTTGAAAGGTTAATTGAACTCCGATTCTTGGGTTTTTTATATGTATTAACTCGTGGAGAGATAAGGAGTCTAATGATGTGAAAATTTCTGAGTTTCGAGTAGTGGGCCCGGGGCTCGGGTTTTGCTAATTTCGGGATTTTTGATATTTTTCGATTGTTTTTGATTGGGTTTTGTTCCTTTAGCATATTGTGACGTATTCGCTCTGGTTTTGGTCAGATTCGACACGCGAGGAGGCCGATTTGAGAGGCAAGGGCATAGCGAGCTAGAGTTTTGGCCGGTTTGAGGTGAGTAATGAATGTAAATGATGTCCTGAGGGTTTGAAACCCCAGATTTGCACATCGTAGTGCTATATTGAGGTGAGACACGCGCTTGATGACGAGTGCGGGGTCGTTTACTATTGGGGATTTGGACTTGGTCCGTCCCGAGTGATGCTTTTTACCGCGTAATTGATTGGAGCTTATTTGATATCATCATTTTGTGACTAATTGTCATATTTGGGCTTGTGCCAACTATTTGAACCCTTCAGGGGATTGCTATCACTGTTTTCTCACTGTTTTGACATATTACTTGAACTCAGTCCTATTGTTTCATACTGTTTTACAAACTCAACCACTTTTACTCAGATTTGAAACTTAAATGATATTTCTAATGATGTTTTGGGCGGAGAACTGCTATTTTATTATGGCCCGAGGGGCTTATGTGATTTCTGGACTGAGTATGGATCGGGCTGCGCGCCGCAGCAGTATTATATTAATATTGATATCAGGCCGAGGGCCTAGCTGATGCCACGAGATGGCTTGATATTGCGCTTGTGCCGTAAGGGGCCCCTCCCGGAATCTGCACACCCTCAGTGAGCGCCATCGACGATAAATAAATGGATCGGGTTGCACGCCGCAGTGGGTACTAGAGAGTACCGTACTATGTGCTGCATTCCTTTATTTGGTTATCATTTATTTGCTTATCCGTTGTAGCTTTTCCATGTTTCTACTTCATTGGTTTATTGATTTCATACTATTTGTTTTAAACTGCTGTATTATAGATTACAATGTGTTTATCCAGGATTTCTTATTCTCAGCCTTTATTTATGTTTATTACTCACTGGGTCGGAGTACTCACATTACTCCCTGCACCTTGCGTGCAGATCCAGGTGCATCTGAGGCTGTTGAGGATTTTTAGTTGGGCAGCGCATATCCGGGAGCATCGAGGTAGCTGCATGACGTCCGCAGCCCTGATATCTCCCTTTTATCCTCTTGTTTCCTCCGCATTTTCTAGATTGCTATGTATTAGGTTGGTAATTATGTATTATAGGCTCAGACTTGTGACATCGAATCTTTTGGGCTAGGTAGTAGTATTGTTATTTGATATTCCGCACATCTAATTCTTATTTCAAACTTCTAATATGCTGATTTGGTAATTTAATTGTGTTAGCTAAATAATGAACTGTATAATGAATTGGGTTAAGGTTGTTAATTGGTCGGGCTTGTCTAGCAGTGTGTTGGGCGCCATCACGATCGGGGTTGGGGTCATGACAAGTCGGTATCAGAGCCTAGGTTACTAGGTCTCGCGAGTCATGAGCCGGTTTAGTAGAGTCTCGTAAATCGGTACGGAGACGTCTGTATTTATCCTCGGGAGGCTGCAGAACCTTTAGGAAAAACTTCATATCCTTGAAATTCTTGTCGTGCGATTTTGTTGACCCGAGAACTAAACTTCCATTATTCTTTTCTCTCAGAGATGGTGAGGACACGAGCGACCGGACGAGGTGGACGACCACCAGTACCACCCACTGAGGCCACCAGAGGCCGTGGATGCGGTAGTGGTCGTGGTAGAGGCAGAGTAGCGAGGGCAGCACCTGTTGATCCACCAGCTGCCCCAGCTCTGGATCAGGCTCCAGCAGCACCAGTTTAGGCACTAGCTGTGCCCATCGTGATTCCGGGTCTTCAGGAGACCTTGGCACAGATTCTGACAGTTTGCACTGGCTTGGCTCAGGCGGTTTCAGCCACCACAGCAGCAGCTACTTCGCAGGCCGGGGGAGGCAACCAGACCCCCGCTGCTCGCCACCTGAGCAGGTAGTACATGGACTACAGACGCCGGAGGCACCCCCAGCTCAGTCGGTTGCACCAGTGCAGGAGTTCAGGGTTCCAGTTATGCTGGAGGATGAGCAGCGTCGTCTTGAGAGGTTTGGTAGAATCCAGCCTCCGACATTCAGTGGTGCTGAGGGCGAGGATGCCCAGGGTTTTCTTGACAGGTGTCAGCAGATGCTCCATACAACAGGGATTCTTGAGGCTAGTGGTGTGGCATTTACCACCTTTCAATTTACTGGGGCTGCTCTTACATGGTGGGAGGACTTTGAGAGCGTAGGCCTGTCGGTGCAGCACCTCTTTCTTGGCAGCAGTTCTCCGCTCTCTTCCTAGAGAAGTATGTACCGCAGTCCCGCAGAGAGGAGCTACATAGACAGTTTGAGTGGTTGATGCAGGGGGATATGACCGTGACTCAGTACGAGATGAGGTTTTCACAGTTGTCCCGTCATGCTATTTGGATGATTCCGTCAGATCGTGAGAGGATCAGGAGGTTTGTGGATGGCCTTAACTACCATCTCCCTATTCTGATGACTAGAGAGAGAGTATTGGGTGCTACATCTGAGGAGGTGGTGGATATCGCTCGTGAGATCGAGTCAGTTCGCCGTCGAGAGCGAGAGGAGAGGGAGGCCAAAAGGCCTCGTAGATCGGGCAGTTACAGTGGTGCTCCTTCAAGGGGCCATTTCCAGCATGGTAGAGGTTGTTCTTTCAGTCCTGCTCAGTTGGCCCGTCCAGAGTATCGTGGAGCATCTTCAGGCCGTGGTCATCATGGATCTCAGCAGGGGCCAGTCTTCACTCAGCGCCCTCCCAGCTTAGAGTTCATCTCATGCCCCATCAGCTCAGGGTTCTTCTGCGCCGAGTGCGTCTGCTAGTCACTCCGGTGCGAAGGGTTCCCTTCAATCCCCATCTCCAGTACCGGGTAGTTGTTATGAGTGTGGAGAGTTTGGTCACATGAGGAGGCAGTGCCCTCGACTTCGTGGTGGTCAGCTTCAGCAGAGGGGTCAGCCTCGACTTCTGCTCCAGTTACTTCACCACCCGCCCAGCTAGCTAGGGGTGGAGATCAACCAGCCAGGGGTGGAGATCAGGCAGCCAGGGGTCGCCCCAGAGGGGGAGGTCGATCAGGCGGTGGCCAGGCTCGTTTTTATGCTATTCCAGGCAGGACAGATGCCGTTGCTTCAGATGCTGTCATTACAGGTATTGTTTCAGTCTGCCACAGAGATGCCTCTGTCTTATTTGATCCCGGTCCCACCTATTCTTACGTGTCCTCATATTTTCCTCACTATCTGAGTGCTCCCCGGGAGTTTCTTGCTTTACCTGTTCATGTGTCTACCTGGGTGGGCAACACTGTTGTTGTAGACCGTGTGTACCGGTCATGTGTTGTGACTATTGGGGGTCTGGAGACCCGAGTTGATCTTTTGCTATTGAGCATGGTGGACTTTGATGTTATTTTGGGCATGGATTGGCTATCTCCGTATCATGCTATTCTAAACTCTCATGCTAAGACAATCACTTTGGCTATGCCGGGTGTACCGCAGATCGAGTGGCGTGGTGTGACTGATTATGTTCCGAGTAGGGTGATTTCTTTCTTGAAGGCCCAGCCTATGGTTGGGAAGGGTTGTCTCCCGTATCTTGCTTTTACAAGGGATGTTGGAGCTGAGACTCCTAGTATTGATTCTGTTCCAATGGTGAGGGATTTTCCCGATGTATTTCCTGTAGACCTGCCGGACATGCCACCGGACAGGGACATTGATTTTGGTATTGACCTGGTGCCGGGCACTTAGCCCATCTCTATTCCGCCATATCGTATGGCACCAGCTGAGTTGAAAGAATTGAAGGAGCAGCTTCAGGAACTTCTAGATAAGGGGTTCATTCGACCTAGTGTGTCACCTTGGGGTGCGCCAGTTCTGTTTGTGAAGAAGAAGGATGGCACAATGAGAATGTGCATCGATTGTAGGCAATTGAACAAGGTAACAATTAAGAACAAGTATCCCCTGCCTCGCATTGATGATTTGTT
>NW_017670307.1:1004989-1044417 GCF_001879085.1 Nicotiana attenuata
TAATTTTGCATATTTCAAATACATATAGAAATCATGACTATAGGACTACTATATTCTTGCATATCCAACCTTCGTATAGAAACCATGTCTATAGGTATTCTGAATNNTAACGGGAAGTTTTGGACTTGTGCAAAGTTGCAGATCCTGCTGCTTCTGGTATTTTCGCACCTGCGGTTTGGGGACCGCAGGTGCGGTATCGCAGATGCGGGATGGAGGACGCAGAAGCGGAAAAGACAAGGATAGGCTGGGACCGCAGATGCGGATAGGGAGCCCCACCTGCGAAGCCGCAGATGCGGCCAGGCGGGACTTAATGAAGTTCCGCGGATGCGGAATATTAACCGCAAAAGCGGATTTTGAACCGCAAATGCGGTTTTGTCTGGGCAGAATGTTTAAATGGGTCTTCTTTGCGAATTTTGAAGGGTTTTTCATTTCTAACTTCAAACTTGGAGAATTGTGGACGATTTTGAAGAGGGACTTCAAGGAGCTTTGATAAGGTAAGGATTTTTGGACCTAAAACACAATTCTATGATGATATTTCATGAATTAAGACTGAAAATTAAGGAATTTAGGGACTAAAAACGGAGGTTTAGAGCTTGAACTTAAGAGAGCGAAAATTGAGGATTTGAAAGGTCAATTGAACTCCGATTCTTGGGTTTTTGATACGTATAAACTCGTGGGGAGATAAGGAGTCTAATGATGTGAAAATTTCTGAGTTTCGAGTAGTGGGCCCGGGGCTCGGGTTTTGCTAATTTCGGGATTTTTGATATTTTTCGACTGTTTTTGATTGGGTTTTGTTCCTTTAGCATATTGTGACATATTCGTTCTGGTTTTGGTCAGATTCGACGCGCGAGGAGGCCGATTTGAGAGGCAAGGGCATAGCGAGCTAGAGTTTTGGCCGGTTTGAGGTGAGTAATGAATGTAAATGATGTCCTGAGGGTTTGAAACCCCGGATTTGCACATCGTAGTGCTATATTGAGGTGAGACACGCGCTTGATGACGAGCGCGGGGTCGTTTACTATTGGGGATTTGGACTTGGTTCGTCCCGAGTGATGTTTTTACCGCGTAATTGATTGAAGCTTATTTGATATCATCATTTTATTGACTAATTGTCATATTTGGGCTTGTGCGAACTATTTGAACCCTTCGGGGGATTGCTATCACTGTTTTCTCACTGTTTTGACATATTACTTGAACTCAGTCCTATTGTTTCATACTGTTTTACAAACTCAACCACTTTTACTCAGATTTGAAACTTAAATGATATTTCTAATGATGTTTTGGGCTGAGAACTGCTATTTTATTATGGCTCGAGGGGCTTATGTGATTTCTGGACTGAGTATGGATCGGGCTGCGCGCCGCAGCAGTATTATATTAATATTGATATCAGGCCGAGGGCCTAGCTGATGCCACGAGATGGCTTGATATTGCGCTTGGGCCGTAAGGGGCCCCTCCCGGAGTCTGCACACCCCCAGTGAGCGTCGTTGACGATAAATAAATGGATCGGGCTGCACGCCGCAGCGGGTACTAGAGAGTACCGTACTATGTGCTGCATTCCTTTATTTGGTTATCATTTATTTGCTTATCCGTTGTAGCTTTTCCATGTTTCTACTTCATTGGTTTATTGATTTCATACTATTTGTTTTAAACTGCTGTATTATAGATTACAATGTGTTTATCCAGGATTTCTTATTCTCAGCCTTTATTTATGTTTATGACTCACTGGGTCGGAGTACTCACATTACTCCCTGCAACTTGCGTGCAGATCCAGGTGCATCTGAGGCTGTTGAGGATTTTCAGTTGGGCAGCGCATATCTGGGAGCATCGAGGTAGCTACATGACGCCCGCAGCCCTGATCTCTCCCTTTTGTCCTCTTGTTTCCTCCGCATTTTCTAGATTGCTATGTATTAGGTTGGTACTTATGTATTAGAGGCTCAAACTTGTGACACCGGATCTTTTGGGCTAGGTAGTAGTATTGTTATTTGATATTCCGCACATCTAATTCTTATTTCAAACTTCTAATATGCTGATTTGGTAATTTAATTGTGTTAGCTAAATAATGAACTGTATAATGAATTGGGTTAAGGTTGTTAATTGGTCGGGCTTGCCTAGCAGTGTGTTGGGCGCCATCACGATCGGGGTTGGGGTCGTGACAGNACAGCATGCTAAAATATATATGTGTATTTTTCCAGAGTCACGTGTTCCTTTTAAAAATATTTTGGTTATACATTGGACATAATTTTTGAATATATTTTTTTGAAGATGAGTTTTCAAGTTTAAAAAAAGTATTTTCATCAATTTTTCAAGTAAGAATTTATTTTCTCTCACAAAATAACAATATTTTTTAGAGTAAAATCCAAACACAATTTCAAAGTTCAAATATCCCTTTTCAACTTAACTAAAAAAAATTCTTTCAAAAATTATTTTTTTTTTATCCAAACACATACTAAATTATTAGGAATCCACTTGCGTTGCATCTGTAAGAAAACTAACCTGTCAAAAAACTTAACCTGTCAAAAAACTTACTTTTTTAACAGCATAAAAGTCAAATCATATTTTCATAATATTGTCATCGTTTGCATTTTTTGTTGTCTTTTCTTTCTTTTATCATTTGTTGGTAAATGTTTGAAATTTTTATTTTCTATATTCTGCCTCTATTACATTATTACATTGGTTAAATCACACAAAAAGAGGAAGAAATATGTGCTAAATTATTTATTGTGTTAAATTTATTATCTTTAAAATATATATTTTTACAATAATTGTTAGGCCTCCACGTGAGAAGCACGTGAAATAAACACTAGTCCACTAAAAAGTAAATATATGCCTTAATTGTTACCCGAAAATGGAAGAGAAGGATAAAATATAACAGAATTACCACATTTTCAAGAAATATGTTCCAGTTGAAGACTTGTACTTGGTTAGACAAAGTCTTTTATCTACTAATTCTTCGTTTCACCCAAAAGATTTAGGTCATCACCAGAATCCAATTTAGAGGTTGGTTGTGCATTTCCATGGTTTGCTTATGGGTAAAGTAAAGCTTTTAAATCTAAGTTGCAATATGCATTGTTACTTTTTCTTCTTTATTTTGCATTTGTAGGTGCTAATTTAATATTTATATATGTATTCTTTCAGCACATTTCTTTTAGATCGGCGTACCTTTGCCTTCATTAACTTTGAATCCACATGTGTTTACTTGTATTAGTCTTCAAAAAACTTTTCTTCAAAAAATCTAATACATATCTTTTTAAAAAGACCAAACATATAGAAGCATGGAATAAAGTTGCAATTAGTAAGTTACTGTGATTTTTTTGTAAAAAGAAGGAAAAATTATAGGTTTAATGGGTACATATATACTATACAAGAAAAAATAGTATGCACCAGATTGTCAAATAATAATATACCATCCCATGTACATTAGCTTACTTACTCTAGCACAATAAATAAGGTTGAATTTTTTAGATTCATAGTGAATGTTTATTAGTAACATTTATTTATAATGGTAAGAGTAATTTTAAGTTAATAAGATTTTAGACATATGTTAGTAATATGGTACGTTGGATCTTATTGTCAAAAATTTTATTTACTAATATAGATACTTTTACACCTTTTATAACATATATATTGTTGCACCATTTTGATACGATAAAAAAATGAAATTGATGACATATTTTGTGTGATTTTTGAATGAATAAAGTTAAATTTAAAAATGAAATAATTCAAAAGTACCAAAAATAGAGGCGAAGAGATATGAATTCTTTATTCGAGCATTCTAAGTTCTGCATTACGTTTATTGATTATTTTTTTCAGCCGAATTCTTTTTTTTTCCCCTTTTTGAAATGTACTTATCATGATTAAGCTGAAATTAGATATGAACTAATTAGGGGTTTTGGCATGGTATAACAACGGGAGAAATTCAAAAATAGTCACAATTTCAAAGGTAATCGAAATTTAGCCACTTTTCATATAAAGGTAAATCTGAACGAAAACACTGTTCAAAATCCGGAAAAATACTCCAGCATAATATACTAGAGTTCCAATATATTATACTGGAACTCCAGTCTAATATACTGGAGTTCCAATATAATATACCGGTCCAGCTATAATATACTGGAGTTTGGAGCCACTATTTTGCTGCAACAGAGACCGGTCCAGTATAAATATACTGGAGCCAGCAAAGTATACCGGTCCAGCATAATATGCTGGAAGTTCATACACAGGTGCACCGAACTCGAGTATATTATGATGGTACCGGTCTCTGCTGCAGCAAAATAGTGGCTATTTTTCATTGACTTGGTAAAAGCTGGCTATTTTTGAATGACCAGTCCGAAAACTGGCTAGACCGTGCTATTTTAACTATAACAACATACCCATATAATTGGCAGAAAATAGCCCTAATTATAGATATTGGCATCAAATAGCCAATAAATGTATATCACAATAATAATATGTATATCACAACCTTTTTTATCTTCTTTGTCTATATCAACATGTATATTAAAATTTTATTTTCATTCTTTGTATATAAATAATATTATTTTTTGTATATCAATAATATAAAATTATATATACAATCAAATACATAAAGAATCTTCTAGTAGTAATCATAAAGACCAAGTAAAGGTCTTGGCCCAAGAGTGAGTCCAAGAGCGTCTGGGCCCAGGTACTCACCAAGAGCAATCCACTTCATCATAGGTCCAGTAACAAATGCCCAATTTAGAGCATTGTATCTTTGTTCAGACATAACCTCGACTGGTCCGAAGAAGCATTCCAACATTAACTTTCTCTGAACTTTTGTAAACCATGGGAGGAGATTTTTCTTCGGCAACAGAAGACGAGCGATAACAACGGCGCGATGTTTGCTCTCTTCTCAATTTTTTAGTAGTTAGAAGAAGTGCTTTTATATATAAGTACAAGAATTTTCCTCTTCCTATCCAACGAGGGACAAAGTGCCTTAGTAAAAAGGAACAATTTAAGCTTTTTCCCTCCAATTCTTTTCCCATCATTTTTCGTTTACACCTCTATCATTTAATAATTAAAATCCAACATGTTTAACAATGACAAATTACCTTTCTAATCTAATTTATACCACTCAAATCTGTTGGATTTTGTTTGTTGAGCTGAGGTTTGAGTCATGATTACTAATTTGAATAGATTTGAAGCTTGAGTTTTTTCTTTAAAAAAACCTCGAATAGCGATTTCCAGAGCCCATTTAGAGTTGGATCTAATTTTTTTAAACCAATGATTAGTTGATGTTAGAACATATTAAAGGATGCGTAGCTACGCTAATAACTATGTTGCACGAATTCTCCAAAATGATGTCGTACTCGTGTCGGTCGTCCAAAAATATTCTATTTTTGGAAAATCCGACACACACACGACAACATTTTCAGAGAGTTTGAGCAACATAGGTTAATAACGGAGATTCAGCGCTATTGTGATATGAAATTGATTATTAGCTACTGGTTTATTATTTGGTGTAATCAAGCTTAAAGAAAATCTTCGAACCATTATAATAAGATAGAATAAAATCTCTTTCCAAAATATATACAATATTGATTAAAATGGGTAAGACGTGAATATGTGAGCCCATTTTGGTTACGAGCATAAGCCACGTGACTTTGAGTGTAATTCTTTCTTAACTTTAATATATTTTAAAATGAAATGAAGTTAAATCAAGAAAAGGGAAGCCACGACTACCGCTAGTCCTCCAACGAGACCAGATTCAATTTAAAAAGAAAAAGGGAAATCATTTCAAAGTCGTTATAAATAGAATGGTTTCTTCAAAGGAATTTTTACATTCCTATGCCACGTAGGAAACCTTATTACCCTCAATGTTTAAGGTTTGACTTAATTATACTTAGTATACCAAATTACCAATTCTATACCATAGTGTATTTTAAGGGTACAATCAATACAGCGTATATCCCTCCTTAATTCAAGGTACCGTATATCCCACACCCCTCCCACGTTTCTCTCTCCCAAACCCTCACCCTCACCCACGTTTATGTACTGTTATTAAACATAAAAACATATGATTATGGAAACATAGATTTGCAGCATATTGATGTAGAAACACTTAAATCTTACATTGCAATTAGGAGCAGCAATCATTCAAGTTCCTGGTTACACTCATTGTTAAATTATAAATGGTCGGTTCTGAAAATATTGAAGAAAAGATTTTTAGTAAAATCATTACATCACGCTAAAGATTTTTAGCAATAGTTTTGTCAAGTTAACAACTGCAAATAAAAAGAAAAACCAACTTTTAACTCCAGTCTAGGTAACAATGAAGAATAATAATATTACGAAGTACCATTTACCAGTTCTCGACGTAACAATTAAGAAAAATATAAAAAAAAGTGATTTTCGACTTATTAATCGAATTCTCCCAACAAAACCAAATTTCAAATGGTAAAAATAGTGAATTAGTTTCATTTCCAACAGGACACGTGCATACATGACATATGCCATCAATTTCATAGTCCCAATTCTCAAACAATATCAAATGCTATAATCTATTGCAATATTTCCTATTTTATCACAATAATTGCGTTTTTTCAGAAGATTTTGCAGAAGTTTTAGTCGTTTTGGATTTGTGAAAACAGAAAACAATGCATCTACAATCAGAATACAAATAATCTATAATTCATCTACAAAATATCAACAAACTGGGTATATTGAATTTTAATATCTCAATTCCCATTCCATTGTAGTTTAATTGGGATTTTCGACATAATTGCGTTTTTTGCAGAAGATTTGTAGAAGTTTTAGTCGTTTTTGATTTGTGAAAACAGAAAACAAAGCATCTACAATTAGAATACAAATAATCTACAATTTATCTACAAAATATCTACAAACTGGGTACATTAAATTTTGATATCCCAATTCCCATTAAATTGTAGCATAATTGTGATTTTTGACATAATTGCGTTTTTTTCACAAGATTTGTAGAAGTTTTAGCCGTTTTTTATTTGTGAAAACAGAAAATAAAGCATCTACAATCAGAATACAAATAATCTACAATTTATCTACAATTTCTGCAATATGTCGTCTTCTTCTTCTTCGAGTTTCAATCTGAAATTCAGTCAAAACCAAGTCTAATCTTCACCAAAACCCCTCAAAATTGAGATATAAACTCCAAACCATATTCCCGATTATTTTCAACAATACCCAATCCAAACAAATAATGATTTTTGAAAAGCCAAATTTGAATTCAAAGCTTTCAAGCTTTGTAATAGCTGTCAATGGTGGAAAATGCCTGGAAGAATATTTACTTCTATAATTGTAGCGCGCCTAAATAGGAATATCTGGAAGAATATTTAGTTCCAGATTTGTAGCGCGCCTAATTAGGAAGGAATCAGCTCCTAATAATTGGTATTTAATGAATGGTATATATTTTGTAGAATAACTGTGAACATGGCGGGTAAATATGAAACTATGCACATTTTTTGTAATAAGGTTTCATATATGGTATAGGAAGGAAAAAGTCTCTTTCTCAAATAGGTATAAAATGGGTCAACCCGCTTTTGGCTCGCAAAAATATAAACGGGTTGAATTGTGACCCATTTTTACTTGACCCGTACTTAATCCGTCCAAATTCAACCCAAACATTTTTGTAAGGCAACAAATAGTAAATAATGAAGCCAAAATAGAGTTATATCATAAAAATATCTATGGTCTCTGAATGAGAAGCATCAAAACTAAGAATAGTAGCTGAACACGATGGATGGGAATCTCAAGTTTCACGAGTTGCATACGATAAAACTAGCCGAGCAAGAGAGTGAGCCGCTTTATTAGTATCTCGCCTAGTTCAATGGAAGGACAAATCAAGAAATTGATTCTTTAAAGACAAGCAATCCTTAATATAGTTCCAAATTCAGACAAATTAAGAGCAGTGAGCACCTCTTGACAATTGATTGCAATCATCACATTATTAATATTTAAGCCTTTAAGCCGTGAAAGAGGTTGATGAAGGGAGAGCTTTAACATTATGGACGTTCAAAGATGAAATTTTAGCAGTTTTAGATGACAAACTCTGACTTTATACCTGATATCTGAACTTGAAGTGAATTCAAATGCAGTTTAAATTCAGTCATGAAGCGTAAATTTCAATTAAAATGACTTCCCTTTTAATGAAACATATTGTCAAAACCGGTATCTGCCGAAGAAGACAAGTTTGTGGCCTTTTTTTGCATTAGTTTGAAGGCATTAGTATTATTTACATTGAAAAAACTAAATAAAATCTTTAATATCTTTTATAAGCTGCATGGCTTAAGTTTACTAGAAGAATAAATTCAATTTCCTTGAGCGCATCTTCCCAAACTTCTTCATGTTTGTGGCCTTTGTTCACCAGAGAATATGCACAGTTGGTTTGTCACCCTTCAGATGTATATGATAGTTGTTTCGTTCACTTCACTTCCAACAAATACCTATAATCTTCAATTGCGGGCCAAAGGCGGATCAAGAATTTAAACTTTATGAGATTTAATATTTAAAGTTCTTAAAATTAATATTTTTAAAGTTATGGGTTCATATCTACTATGAGGGTGTTTGGCTAACTTTTGTTATTTTGTCCTATTTTTATTTTTTATTGAGAAACTTTTGTCAATTTATTAATTATTATAACTTATGATTATATGCTTATCATAAAATAAATTATATTTATATTAAAAATTATCTTATCTAAGCACAACTGTATTTAAAATAAAATGACAAATAGAATATTTTGTATTTGAATCGATCTGGAATCTAAAATTTTAAAGAAATTATGCTCTTATACGTGTAAACAGTTCTAAGGTTATTTAAGTCATTTTAACAGAAAAGAGCTTATCAGCACTTTTTTTTATTAAATACTGCAGCAACTTATGATCAATTTCAGCACTTGTACCCAAACATGTAACTGCTTATTTATTAAATCAGTTTCAACACTTAAAAGTGCTTTTCAACACTTAATACTTATCAGCTACTTCAAATCAGTTAATCCAAACGGGCTCTATGTGTTGCAAATTGAATGAATTTTTGCACATAATTTATGCTCCACGTTGAAAGTTACGAGTTCAATTGAGCCCGTAGGTACAATGCTACGTACGCCCCTGATTGTGGCCCCAAGAAGATGTCGTTGTATGTCCTCCTCTTTGATAAATTTGACATATATTGTTATAACTTTCCGTGCTTGAGAATTAAGGATATTTTCATCAAAATACAATCTTAGTACAACTAGTACAACAACAACGATGACAATCCAGTAAAATCTCATTAGTGGGGTCTGAGGAGAGTAGTGTGTACGCTGACCTTACCCCTGCCTTGAGGAAGTAGAGAGGCCCTTTCCGAAAGACCCTCGGCTCAAGAAGACGAAAAGAGACAATATCAATACTACCAACAGATACCATAGGAAAACTAATAGCATCATAAAGACAAAATACAATCTTAGTAATATACTATAATCCACATGCTACAACTACAATATTCATTTTTATAAGACATATTTTCGTGTGGTTCCTTATGCTGAGGGTCTAACTTCACTGGATATGTCGTTATTGTATCTTTTCGTGTGGTTCTTTGCGCTACTAGGTGCATGTCCTTAGCAGTAACCGAGATTTGAGAAAGTCCTGTCCACATTAGAATGACTTGAGGCATATTTTATACTATATTTCTAGTTTTCTTTCATGAATTTTAAGCTTAATGTAATTGGGAACTTTAAGGTTTTCCATCAATTGTATCAGATAAACTTTGAGACTTTAGCCCCAAATTTAATTTCAAATACCCTAATTATGACATACTTCTTTCCTCCTGTACATTGGACAAATATAACTTATCTATATTATTATAAAAGCATGAATATAATGTTGGTTGACCAAAACAGCCTTAAAATTCATAAATTTAAAGGTTATTTTGATAAAACAAAATAGAAATAGAATTCTAATTAAGTACTAACTCTGGATTTTGGTGCCAAATAGCGGCTACTAACTATCTACTTGGACTAGATAAAAACATTAACAAAATTCATTCCCAACTATACGAAATTTGTATAATCAAATTAAATAGCACAAATTTCACCATATTTTGTCCTACTAAAAAAACTTACCTCAGACTACTTTAGTAAAATAGAGTAGAAATAAACTTCTAATTAAGTACAATCTGAGAATTTTTAGTGCATAGCCAGAGATCAGCTAATAATTATCTCTTGGTTTTGAAAAGCACATGAATTAAAAACTCAAATTTTTCATCGGTTAAAGTAAACTAAACCTTCTGCACATATTTTTTTTTTTTTTTAAAAAAAGGAAACAATTACAGAAGTACAGGCGAGTACTTTCCCACTCAATTTAGCACATATTCTTTTTCTTTATCTAAGTTGGTGTATTTGAAACTTATTTTCATCTATTAACACCGTATTAAAAAGATCTGTGTTAAAAATTAATTTGAAAGTGATATTCATGTTTATCATTATAGATTTAAATATTGTTTTGGGTGAATTAATTTAAAACTTTATTCGAGTTTTTAAATATTTGTTGAAATTTTTTGACAATCTGACTAGTGTTTCTTGGAATATCATTTTAAATTTGTGGTAAAAATTGAATCTATTCGGTGAAGACTTGAGTTATTTGATAATGTTTTTCTGTGAGCTAACATTCGTAGAAAATAAAATTCAATTTTTATATACAACATTATACAATATTTATAATATTATATATCATGTGTAGAAATACCATTTCAAAAAAAATAAAAGGATTATGCAGTTGTAAACTTAAAATCATGATTAAATAGGTGCGATGTAATGTGTTGGACTGTACATTTATACAAATTTCTCTTTCAGAATACTCTTATTCCTGATAACATAGAAAGAACTAAAATCCTATTAGGTTAAAATAGAATATTTACCTATAAGAGAATTTTAGCAATACGGAAAAAAAAAAACCTTCTTAGATAAGATTGTCTTACCAATTTTCACATCAAATTCGGTTTCTGTGTTCCATAATTTGAATTGAGTTCCTTCTTCTGACATTTGACTTTTCTAAATTCAAGATTTTTTTGTGCCGCTATGTAATACATATGGAGAATCTTAATTATCTTAGTTAACTTCAGTAGTGTGAGTTTGATGCACCAGCTTTTGACATTTTGAATTATTTCATCCATGTTGGTCGTGCTCCATCCTATTGTCTGATTTTCCCCAAAAGTTTAAAGAACTCCTAATTCGGTAGAATTCAGATGTTGTAACTCATCCACTGTGCATCAAAGGAATTCTCTTGAAAAACTTAAATAGGGAGTGTATGTGTATGAAATAGGGACATAAAAAGAGACTGTTTATGTTATCTTTGTGAGCTTGTGCATAACTAACGAGGTTTTGTGAAGCTATAGTAATGGCCAGGGTAGATAGACTGTTATTTGTTATTTTTTTGAACAAATAATTGTAAAAGTATGAATGACAACTCGTGTTGATAGAGTGCAAAGCTAACATACATTATTTATATGTGCGTTATATATATCTTGATATATTCAAACAATTAAAGCTTCTTTTCATTCCTATAGTAAAAAACCATAACAAAAGTTGCATGAACATTGTTTACTATTAGTCGTGTCATTGTATTGATACTCACTTTTTTTTTTCTTCTTTTCATCTTTCTCTTCTTAGTTGGGGTGTTACGTGTGAAACACGTATATAGAAACTAGTTCGTATAAAAGAGTACACCACATGAAAAGTAAGTCCTATAAATAGTTGCGAAACCGGCAACGTCACATAGAACAACAACAACAACCCAGTAATAATCCCACTAGTGGGGTCTGGGGAGGGTAGAGTGTACGCAGACCTTACCCCTACCCATGAGGGTAGAGAGATTGTTTCCGGGAGACCCTCGGGTCAAAAACAAAAGATCTGTAACAGCAGGAGAAAACATACAAATAAGATCAGCACTATAAGTGATAACAAATAAGTGGGAAGGACAATACAACAACAACAACTATGGCAATAATAAAAACTGGAAAAAATATAAAATAAAAGTAAGAAAACTAATAATAATAATAAACAAAAAACAGAAAGTGTGATGGTACAATAACCGCTAGCAGTCATATATTAAACACTATCAGACTAGCCAGAACAACTAAGAAAAACGCTCAACTACCCCCTAACCTACAAGACTAATGCTCGACCTCCACACCCCCATATCCAGGGCCATGTCCTCGAAAATCTGAAGTTGCGCCATGTCTTACCTTATCGCCTCGCCCCAATATTTCTTGGCCGCCCTCTACCTCTCCTTGTACCTGTCAAAGCCAACCGTTCACACATCCTAACCGGGGCATCTGGGCTCCTCCTCCGCACATGCCCGAACCATCTAAGTCTCGCTTCCTGCATCTTGTCCTCCATGGGAGCCACGCCCACCTTCTCCCGAATATCTTCATTCCTAATCTTATCCAGCCTAGTGTGCCCGCACATCCATCTCAACATCCTCATTTCGGCTACTTTCATCTTCTGGATATGAGAATTCTTGACTGGCCAACACTCCGCCCCATACGACATGGCCGGTCTAATCACTGCTCTATAGAAACCTTCTTGTCACACAGCACTCCAGACGCTAACCTCCATTTCATCCATCCCACGCCGATATGGTGCGTGATATCTCCGTCGATCTCCTTATCTCCTTGGATAATAGACCCTAGGTACTTGAAACTCTCTCTCTTAAGGATGACTTGCGAGTCAAGCCTCACCTCCCCGTCCGCTTCCCCCGACACATCGCTAAATTTGCACTCCAAATATTTTGTCTTGGTCCTACTCAACTTGAGACCTTTAGACCCCAGAACCTGCCTCCATACCTCAAGTCTTTCATTAACACCGCCTCTCGTCTCATCAATCAGAACTATATCATCAGCGAACAACAAACACCATGGCACCTCCCCTTGAATATGATGTGTCAATGTGTCCATTACTAGGGCATATATATATATATATATATATATATATATATATATATATATATATATATATATATATATATATATATATATATATATATATATATATGAAAATTATACAAATCTTATACACTTTTTCAGCTACCTAATGTAAATAGTTTCTGGAGCTCGCTAAAAGTGGGGAAAAAAACCACACAATACTGCACAAGATGGGTTCATAGAAAACTAATGTTAATATGGAAGTCCAACCTTAGAAGAATATCATGATAAAATTTGAGGTGCAAGAGTACACAGAAGATAAATGAGAGAAGGTCGTCTTAAAAGGTTTAACTACGTTCAACACAATCCACTAGTCAGGTGTGAAAATATGATAGATTCATTTGTGTCAAAAAATAAGGTAGATTTCACATGGATAAACGTTGTCTCAAAATGGCTGCAATCTTTCAAACATATGGTTGCTAAAAGAATTTATTATCCACAACTATCTTACTGCTCTTAAAAGGAGAAAGAAATACATCAACCAGCAACTGATGGATATAGCAATGTGAATAACAAATTGCAGAGGACATTAACCGGCAACTGAGCAGAGGTTGAAATATTACTGTATCCTGGGATTGTCGTCCATCCCTGCTTTCGCAAATAGCAGCTATGGTGAAGAAGTTGATTAAAACACATTTAAAATACCTCGTGCATCTTGCTGCTTGAGGCATTATCATGATTGGTGCTCACTTGTGAAATATACCCTTCTTTGCTGTCTTTGGTTTCTTATGTGATTGATTCTGCCGCAAGATCCAACATCCAAAAAAGTAGTCAGTTAATGTCATATTTTGATAAGTAGAAGTAGGTTAATGCCAACTAATAAGATGTAATATCATATAAGTAGACCAATCACCATGCAAAATTCCTCACCTTGCGACTTTCCAGAGCTTCAGTGTCAGTCCTCTCTTGCCACTTGCTCTTGCTGAGTTTAATCGGCCGGTTTCCAACATACTTCCCTGAAAACAACATGGATTACTACCTCATTAGGCAACAACAACATACCCAGTGGCCAGTATAATCCCATCATGGGAGGGTAGAGTGTACACAAACCTTACCCCTACCTCATTAGGCATCTGGGAATAATATTACACCAATTCAACAACTAAAACTACTGCCACTTCAGACATTCATGTACTTCCCACTTTGCTAACTCCACAAGACACCAGACTTATGAAATTCTCTCATACGAGTTTGGTTGATATTGTTCTTTTCCTTGCTGATTTTTTCTTTACCTAAACTGACTTCAAAAGCAGTCCTAAAAGTTGTTTCCGGTACAGAGTTATGTGACTTGTTTCCTTCACCATCCCTTCTTTTTCATGGAGAGACAAAAAAGGAATTACACATTCTAGCACAAGAACCAGGGGCCTAGTAGAGAGCACTCTTTCCATCAAAGGGAATTATTTGTCGTAAAGACATCAAAGAAGTGGGCCCAAGAAATCCACACATGGCATTAACCAAACATTATATCAAGGAAACTGTTAGATCCGACTGAAAGCTACCATCTATCATTTATGAGCGGTGATCTTCAAGAAGGTAAAAGCTGATCACATAACTGCGACAGACCCACTATATCAAGTTCTATCACTTAATATACTCATTATGTTGTACCTTGAGCACGGTAAGAGACTACACATTCATATATTGATTAACAGATAACTTACCATTCATTCCTTTAAGTGCCGCAGCAAGGTCTAATGGATTGGAAAAACTCACAAATCCAAATCCCTTGGTCTTACCAGTCCGCTTGTCTCTCACAACCTGTGAACATGCATTACAGAAACCCTTCGTTACTGAAACTTGTAAGCCATAACATACAATTATACAATAAAGTACGAAGAGAGCAAGGCCAATATAAAATACTCCCTCTGTTTCAATTTATGTGAACTTGTTTGACTGGGCACGAAGTTTAAGAAAAAATGAAGACTTTTGGTACTAAACAACTCAAAAAGGGGTCCACAGTATTTGTGTGGTTATAAAAGCTTCTCAGTAAGGGTATAATTGAGACTTTAAGCTAAACTGTTTCCAAATTTAGAAAGGGTTCATTCTTTTTGGAACGGACCAAAAAGGAAATAGGTTCACATAAACTGGAACGGAGGGAGTACTACTTAATTTTTTTTCTGTTCTTTTTCCCTGGTCAAGGCAGAAAGACTGAATTAGTAATAACATCAGCATGATGGATCTTGCAATATAACTAAGCTATACTTCCTTATAACAACATTATTACTACTACACTTTTGGACAACAAATAAATTACGAGTAGACTATGTTCTAAGGAAGAGGTAAGGTATCACTGCGCACACAAACATACAACCTGAGGAATACATTTTTTTATCCTACAATGATACTACTATTATGAGCTGTCAAACTCTTCTTTTGTAACTTTTTGCATCTTCTTGATGCCTTTTATGATATATTCTACTTCATAAAAAAAAATGATACTTCTTTTATAATCTATTTAATTTTTTATCATTAGAAGTTATTGAACTCCAATTTGAAAGCAGTAAAAAGTGAGAAGTCTCGCTAAAAACTAGATGCATGTATACCGCTATCAATAGATGTCCTATGCATTTAGAAGGATTTCTAGCTTTCTGAAGATTAAGCTTCAGAGGTGGTCTATCGATACCTCCCAACTATACTATGGAAGTCAAGATGTTCTTATAAATGAGGATATCAAAATCTCATACAGGCATATTATAAACCAGGTAACTTAAAGATGATAATCATATTGAACACTAACTTTCCTAACTTGTCTATTGTAGGAAATTGGAAGGACTTATGCATCAAAATAGAGAAAGCAAATCAGAGCTACATGATCAAGCAGATCAAATGGAAGAAACCTGAACTATTTGAGCTTAAGTTGAATACTGATGGTTGTGCTAAAGGGAACCCTGGTTTGGCTAGAGGAGGGGGAACAATCAGAAACAAAAGTGGAGAAATGATTATGGCATTCCATGAATTCTATGGAAACCAATCCAACAACTACGCGGAAGCAAGGGCTATGCTGACAGGAATAGAGTGGTGCATTCAGAACCTTCACTTCAATGTACAGATGGAATCAGATTCAATGCTTATTGTTACAATGGTGAAAGAAGGAACCAACATCCCCTGGAAAATTCAGGACACTATTGCAAGAATAAGACATCTGATTGGACAGGGCAACTTTGTAATTAATGACTGTTATAGAGAAGCTAACAAAGCAGCAGATGAATTGGCAAATATGAAAGTAACACAGAAGCAGAAATCAATCTTTCACTACAGCAGTTTCTGTACCAAGGCAAGTAAGAGCTATAATGAAGATGGACAACCTTAACAAGGCATCATTCAGAATCTGGCCAAGCTTTAACTTAGCTTCTGGGTGATTAACATGACTGAACTTATTTTCGTTAAGAAGGATCACTCGAAATTCCCTTCTCTCAGACTATTGATAGTCTCATTTGCAGCTTAGGTGTTTAACTTTTCCTAACTTAACTATCACTTTTTTAAAGGGGTGGACTGTCATCCCTCTTATAGGAAGGAGAGGTCAGGCTTAATGGTCCCCCTCTACCATGTACCAATTTTTTTCTGGGATTAATCCACAGGTAGGGTCTAGCCAAACCCCCCTCCAAGGAGGATTTGGAAAAACAAAAAGCTTTCTGAAGATTCACAACTCATCAGGACGTAAAAATATGATGCAAGAAAAGGGAAGAAAAGAATTAAAAGTCTAGGGACAAAAATCTCTCCCTTCATGGCCAGAAATACCAGTGCTCATGTTTACCAATCAAATAGATAAAAATGTAAAATTACTAGAAAGTATAAATGATCTAACAGAACATACCTTAGCCATATTAAAGGTTGGAAACTTTGAAAAGGCTTTTGATAGGACATCATCATTCACCTCATTCCCAAGATCACCACAGAATAGGCGATAATCATCTGTGACACCACCCAAACAGTGACTTAGTTACTGTATAAGGATTTGCAACAATTCTAACAGCAAAGGCACAAATAAGTGAATAACCAGGCGAAACAGGTGCAAACAGCCATCACAGAAGAAATTGACTAGACAACCAACAGCAAAAGATAATTGGGTGAGAAAAATGGTTGTCAGTGAATACAATCACGTGTGACACCATAATACATGAAAGTGGACCAATAAAGCGCAATAAAACATCTTATAAAAAAACATAATACTCAAAGATGTAAAATCTGATAGATTACTTTGCAAAGTCGTCTCCTACACATTCTTTTTTTTAAACACCTCCAGAAATAGCAGAAAAGAAGTGCATTTGGAAAGATAAGACACAAACTCCCCATAACTTTTTTTTTTGAGATTGTAACAAACTGTATTAAAATCAAAAGTGCCAGTGAAAAGCCATAGTTACAGGGAGTCTAGCAAAAGCTGCACAAAAATAATAATAATAACTAGCAACTAAAGAGACTCTTGAAATTATGAGTGTCTCTGTGTCATCTATGTACTTTTCTTAACACCAAAAATGCAAAAGTTATCTTCTGGATAGGGATGCTTTTGTTATCAAAACATCTTGAATTCCTTAGTGAAAGTTTTTTAGACTAGTCCCACTAAGATGGCGAGGAAACTGACTTCCGTTCCTTCCAGATAGTCCACCATATGCATCCTGGGATCATACTTCAATTTTTTCTTTGAGCTTTAGTCCCTCCACTTCTGTTCCAAGTTCCAACTAGATATCATACCTAGTGTATGAACTGGCATTGCCCAACTCAAACCACTATTAGCAAGAAATATGTCCCACAATTGAGTAGTCACCCTACAATGCAAAAAAAGGTGACTGTTTATTTCTGCATACAGTCCACATAAGTGACAGAATAGAGCAAAGGTGCATTTTCCTTCTTTGTAATACTCGTGTTAAACAAGCATTCTTCACTACCAATCAAACAAAACATGCCACCTTGTATGGTATGTTCGTCTTCCAAATTTGTCTCCAAGGCCATTGTACCTGAAGATTGTTGTTGTGATTCCTCCAACGGTAAGCTGTCTTGACAGAAAAGACTCCTGATTTGTCTCTCAACCACCATAATCTATCTTGCTCAGGCAAGAATCCATTGAAGAGATTAAGTGTGCTGAGGAAGGCACTGAATCTGTCTATTTCCCAGTCGTTCAAAAGTTTTCTGAAGCTAAGGTCCCATCCTTGGATGTTCCATATCTCATTGATATTGGCCCTTAGCTGTTGATTCAGGAGGTAAACATCTGGATAAGGGTGCCGGAGTGAGCCACTACCAAACCAATTCTCTTCCCAAAAGAAATATGTCGCTCATTCCCAACTTTCAATCTTGTATTAATGCTGAAGATATTCCAAAGATTTCTGATAGTACTCCAAACACTAACCCCATATACAAGTGCTGACAGCTTTGGTTTTCCAAGCATCATCCTCCCTGTATTTTTCTTTCATCACCTTCTTCCATAATGATCGATCTTCATTTGAGTACCATTTCATAAGTAAACTCCCCATAACACAAATTCATATAGTATATTTATTTTCTATTCCAGCATCTATTATCCAGGTGAGAGAGAGAGAGAGAGAGAGAGAGAGAGAGGAATGAAGTGGGAACTATTGTAACCGTGGCTTAAAGATAAAGTTGTAGAGGTAAAACGAGTTGGGGATACAATTATTGCAATTAAGGCTGGTATGGGGAAAGGAGACAGTCAATGCTATTAGTGCCTATGCCACAAAAAGGATTATATGCAAAAGCTAAAGCTAAGTTTTGAGAGAATATGGACATCTTGGTTCAAGGAATTCCAAGAGATGAAGAGAACTTTATATGGGGAGATCTAAATGGTCCTGTCAGTAAAGATAACGACAGTTTCAAACCAGTAAATGGGGGCTGAGGTTGTGGTACTAGGAATAACGAACGGAACACTATCTTGGTCCACTTTAGCCTAATAACTTATAAGAGTGGGGGTAACCATAGATAGTCAAATAGACTTTATGCTTACAAGACAATGTCCTTCATGCCCCACTTACACTGTATCTCTTTTTTGGCCCCTGCTTCGGTTCTAAATCGTATGGATAAACTGAGAAGAGACTTTCTCCGGAAAGGGAACTCACAATCAAAGCACTTTTTTCATGTTAACCGGAAAAATGTCATCAAAGGAAAAAAATGAGGAGGTCTTGGCATAAAGAATCTCAAATGCCACAATGAAAGTCTTTTGATGAAATGGCATTGGAGATTCAATAAGGAGGTAAATGCTCTTTGGAGGAGATTTTTAGTTGATAGGTTCACTTCGGATGGTCCCTGGCACACTGAGGTCTCAAATGCTTCTCATGGTTCTGGAGATTGGAATCATTCTGGAGTAAATTTGAATTGAACGCTGGTTTCTCTGTTGGGGGCGGTAGAAAGATCAGCTTATGGGAAGATGCATGGATTGGACATTAATCCCCAAAAAGGATCTTTTTCAAGACATCTACAACATTTCCTCACTAGACAAGGCTTCTAAAGCTGATTTCTCTGATGCTCAAAGATGGGATCTATTTCTAAGAAGGAATTCAAATGATTGGGAAATTGCAAAATCTTGTTCTTTGTTACAGTCCCTTAGCACCATCATGCTGAATCAACACAACGATGATTCTATAATATGGAGGTACCATTCTGGTGGTATGTTCTCAGTCAAGTCTTCCTACATGTATTAACTTCTTCCAACACCGACCTTTGGCCTTGGAGGAGATTTGGCACAGCAAAGCAGCTTTGAAGGTTTCTTGTTTTTCGTGGCTTGTGGCTGAGGAAGCATGCCTCACTCAACTAAATCTTCAGAGAAGAGGAATGCAACTATGCGTCAGGTGTCCCCTCTGTGAAGAGAACCTCGAAGATGTTCGTCATCTTTTCCTACACTGTAAGATTACTTATCAGATCGGAGCATGTTTTTGCCATTTTAGACCTGTCTTGCGCATGCCTCACTCCATTTTGGATTTCTTACATAGTTGGAGAAGAGATGGTCTGAATAGGAAGGCACAATAGCTTTAGAATGCTATTCCCGTCGTCATTTCGTGGGCAATTTGAATGGAAAGAAGCGAGAATTTTTACGGCAAACATTGCCATTGTAACTGCTTATCATTCCGATCACTTCACCGGTAAATCAGCATTGCCCTCTCAGTTTCTAAACTAGCAAAATCTAAACCCACTTCAAGATCTAGAGGGTGTTTGGATTGGCATAAAAGCTGGTCAAACCAGCTTAAAAGTACTTAGTGGCTAATTTTGGTGTTTGGCAAACACCAAAATTGCTTTTAAGTAGATGCTTTTACAGCCAAAAGCAACAAGTTGCACATTCCCAACTTATTGCTTTTTGGCTTAAAAACTCTTTTTAAGTTTGACCAAATCTTTTACAATATTACCCCTCACATTATCTTATAAATCCCAAAATATTATTATTCACTACATAAAAAACGCTACTCTTCGTCATTTCCAGATCTGCCTTTTCTCTCTCTTGAACCATGGTGATTCATGCAGTGCTACGTTAAGAATTGATGTGTTCTATCACATTCTTACATTTTGATTTCTTTCGTTTTTCCTCTTCTTCCTTTACTTTGTTTGCTTATAAATTATTATAATTATTTTATATTAACCAAATGAGAAACTGCTACACACATGCATCCCGTTCTTACGTTAATAGAAATTTTAGTTCTTATTTGTTTGGTAGTACATTCACAAATAATTTTTAATTTTTCTTGAAATTTTGATTTGTTTCGATTTTGGATTTTATTGTTCTTTTATCAAACACAAGAATGCTTAACAATATACATTTTTTCCGTGCGAGAGCCAATCCTAAGATCTCAATAATGTTAATTCATTTATTTTCCTTCTTATGTAAGCAAATGTGATATTATCCAATATGTTTCCTTAGCAGGCTTGAAATCAAGAAATAAAAGTTTTACGTGGTTGAAAGTGGTAGGGAAATGAGAATTCAAGAATTATATTAATAAAAATTATCTTAATTAATCAGTTTAAATTGAAAGTGAACTAAAATATTAATTATTTTGTATTTGCGTCAATTTAGAATAAAATATTATAGTAATAAGCTTCTTTATAGTATTAACAATTTTAAGGATATTTCAGTCTTTTTAATAGAAAAAGTGCTTAACAACACTTGTTTACAAAATACTTCAACAACTTTTTTCAGCTTCAACATTTTTATCCAAAAACATAACTACTTATTTATAAAACAAGCTCCAGCAGTTAAAAAATGCTTTTAAGCACTTGTGCTTAAAAGCGACTATTTTTAAGCCAATCCAAACGGGCTCCTAGCCTTAGGATTGGGGTCGTCAAGTGTAATCAGGTTCTCCTTTTTCTTAGGATTGGAGATTGATCTTCAATTTAGGAAAATCCACATAGTAAGAACCTAAATATAGGAGCAAAACAGACCTCCAAAAATTGTGATTGTGACACAAAGGACGCAATAGAGATTGTAGTGAAATGATTCTAGTTTTTGTATCAACTCCTAAAGTCTCCAACTTTAACTGTGCATTGTACAACACTATAGCAAATTCCTGTCCAGCACAAACAATTTGAATTCCAATCATGCGCCCACATTGTTTGCAAGCACGTCAATAAAGAGCTGCTATTCTTGTGTATAAAGTATAGCCCTAAATCCTAATAGTAATACTTCTCCAAAACAGTCCTAGTTTTCACAAAAATAACTAATAACAATAAGCAGCTATAGTTATTTCTCCCTAGATGAATGCACAAGCAACTAATTCAACAATCACACTGCTTCCCTAAATTGTTTTTATAACGCAAAACACTGTGTACAGAATGAGGTCACTTTACTCCCCATTCTAGCATCAAGACAATCATTAGCTATGATCATAGTGTTTATTTCCCTCTAACAAAGGCATTCCTATACTACCATTTTTTATGAAGTATAAGATTACCATTTAAAAAGAAGTATTCTCATTAACAGAAATGATAGCCTATGATTGACTTTATCCTTTCTTTTTGACTTTTGCAATAATCTTAAAACACTTTTCCCTAGGCTAATATATCTAAAGTCTTTGAATTCTTCCAAAAATTCCAAATTGTACAAGTATCTGGTCGCTATGCCCAAACCCTTCAACAGAAAACACTATACTAGTACCCCATTTCAGTCGATGCCTAAAACTATCAAAAACTATAAGGAGAGAAAACTAGAGCAATCCCCACAAAAACACAAGAAGAATAGATAAACAGATTTAACACCATGAGGCAAAGCCAGTCAAGAAGAGGGGGAAAAAAAGAAATAGGAAACTAGGCTTACTTTCTGGCCACTCTGCAAGAGTAGGATCTTCCCAACTAAGTCCAGCTGCCTTACGAGGTATAGCTTTCTTCTTGGCCTCAGCTTTGTGCTCAATTTCGCTGCTCGCAAGTGCAGCTTTCACAGTTTCAAGTGCTTCAAGTGTGATTGTTTGCGCATCTCTTTGGAATAGCTGCTGAGCCTGTTGACAATATTACCTACATTACAAACATGACAAAATATACCTTCTTTTTTCAGAACAAGCTCGCTTTCTAAACATGACAAAGCTACATAGCACAAAAGCCCTGTGCAAATACTTCTATGGAAATTTCCTTCTGGTCTCCTCATAAAAGAAAACTCACAGGCTTATAATTGGTGTCATGTTTTTTTCTAACATAACCGTGGTGTCGAGGTTCGAAAGCTCGACTAGTTTCACGGGGATACCCAACCCACTTCATTGACCACTAGGATATACCCTTGGATGCACATCATGATATTTTATCATGAACATACACATAATAGATGCAGAATTGCAGATATACTATCAACAAGCAAGCAAGCAAAAATTTCACAGAAAAGTCTTACAAATGTTCACGCAAAATTCTAAAAAACAAACATCAAAATCAACCACAGAAGCGAGCAATAACAGAGAAAATTACTTACATAATTACATAAAAGCTATTAATCAATTAAAACTTTTTTTATGGACATTAGCATGACTAACGCAATCAGAATGTAAGGATTGAAAATCAAATTGCAATTTCGCCATTGTTAGAATACGCACGAAGCAAAATTCATATATAAAGTTTATAATTTACATATCATCCCTTTCCCTTTTTTTGCCATCAATATTTGCTGATATTTAAAATTGTTTACTCTTTTAATTTTGTCGCCTGCATATACACACACATATAGAAGCCAATATAATCTCAACAAGCAACCTGGCCTAACAAAAAAATTATTATTTCAACAATTTCACAGGAAATTTACAAAACTACCAGCCAAATTCTCAAAATTTTATCAAAATCAACCAGAAAAGCAAGCAACGGAAAAGATTACTTGCATTCAAGCAACTCTTTTAGATGGGAAGAAAGCTAACTTTACATATAAGTAAGCTTGTTATGGAAGTTAGCCCAACTCTAAGGAAGCGTTTGGCCTTAGATTTTGGATCAGATTTTGAAAATTTATCTTAAATATTTTCAAATTCCAAAAACTGTTCTGGGAGAAATTTCACTTCCAGTCACAAAACTCAAAAAATTCCAAGTAAAATGCATGCTCAAACACAACTTCAAAGTTCCGAAAATCACAACTTCAAAAACTCAAATTTTTAGGGCCCCGTTTGGCCATACATTTTGGTAACATTTTTTCAAATCTTTTTTGAAAACGTTGTTTGTTCATAGATTAATGATCTATTTTTGAAAAAATTTTGAGATTATTTTTCAAGTTACCAAAATCTAGTTTAGGGTAGATTTTGGGTGAAACTTGTTCTCCTACTCACAAAACTTCAAAAAAAAATACAAATAAAATGCATGTCCAAACATAATTTCAACTTCCAAAAATTATTTTTCAAAACTACTTCAAAAATTATTTTTTTCAAGTTTCAACTAAATCTATGTCCAAACGCTAGCTAGGTTTCAAGTTTCAACTTCAAAATCTAAGCCAAACGGGAGCTAACGCAATCAATATGTCAGGATTGACAATCAATTGCAACTTTTCCCGTTGTTAGAATACACACAAAGCAAAATTCAAATATAAAAGCTCATCAATTCCATATATCTTTTTCTTTCAACTTTTTTTGCCATCAATATTTGCTGATACCTAAAATTGCTTACTTGTTGAAACTGAGGCCAAACTGGGAATAAACTTCAAAACTCAAAATTTCAAATATCAACTTCAAGATCTATGGCCAAACGGGAGCTAACTCAATCAACAAGTAAGGATTGAAAATCAATTGCAATTTTCCCGTCGTTATAATATACAAAGAGCGAATTTCAGATATAAAGTTAATAATTTGTACAAAGGCCTGGTGCAAATACTTCAATAGATATAGTCTTCTGTTCTCCTCCTAAAGGAAACCCTTTTTTTCAGCCGCCTCCTAAAGGAAACCAACAAGCTTTCTTATCATGCACATATACACACACATACAGATATAATCTCAACAAGCAAGCTGGCATGGACACGAATTTCACAGGAAAATTTACAAAACTACCCGCAAAATTCTCAAACTTTAATCAAAATCAACCAGAACAGTATGCAAGGGAAAAAATCACTTGCTAAAATACATGTAAGAAACTTTTCAAGATGGGACATATAAGTAAACTTTCTATGTTAGCCTGACTCTAACACAATCAAATGTAAGGATTGAAAATATACTGCAATTTCTCCCATTGTTAGAACTTAGAATACACACAAACCAAAATTCAGATATAGAAGTTTATAATTTCCATATCTTTGCTGATATTTAACACTTTGTTTGGATGGTTGTTACATATTATTTCATAATGTATCATATTGTATCGTATTTTATTATTCTGATTAATAAAACATTTGGATAGATTGTATTATTTCCTGTCGTTACATAATCTCACACATCATCAATTTGAAGGATAAGCCTGCAAGAAAAGTAGGGTACGGGATAGAGCTACCATAAAAAGGTAGGGTAAATGATAAAACAGAATTTTTAGATAATAAGAATGAGGGGGGGAAAGGTAGCCAGCGATAACACATAACACCAAATACTTTTCGTCGTGGATTTAACAATATGATACATTAAAATTAAAGTAACAATCAAAACAAATATGGTATTTAAACTAACGACACAATACAAGATAATAGCTGACAACCATCCAAACAAGCTATAAAATTGCTTACTTGTTGAAATTGAGGCAAAGTGTAGACACCGGGAATAGGAGCCGGAGAAGGATAAACGTAAGGAGCAGAAAGTTGCTGCACTGGCGGCGGAGGAGCAGCGCCTATGTAGGGTTGTTGCTGCACGGGCGGCGGAGGAGCAGCCCCTATGTAGGGTTGTTGCTGTTGTTGTTGTTGGAGATGAAACGGCGTCGGGAAGTATGTGCCGTTAGAGTAAGTGTATTGCGACGACGACGATGATGAAGTAGATGACGACGACGACGAAGGCACGTTGTTTGACATTGCAACAGCGGCGAGTTAGGGTTTTCCGATCGCCAAAATTTAGGGATTCGGGAATTATTGTGATTTTGATTGAGGAAAAGAGGATAAATTGAAGTATGAGGAAATAAATAGGTTAACTGGAAAAGGCCAAATAGTGAAAGTAAACCAAACCAAACCAAATTAGCTAAGTCGGACTTTGATTTGGTTTATTTATGTCAATTTTTTAATTTTTCGATTATTTATTAATTTTTTTAGATACGAAGCATACACTATCAAATATATATCCTGTCATTATTTCCAACGTAACACTATCAAACTAATTGATTCCGATCTTGAGATTATTTCCAACTTAACACTATTAAATAATTGAATCAAATAGTGATGAAAAATTTAAAGACTCAATTAAAAGTTTGATTATTTTAACATAAAATAGATTCGTGTACTTAGCAAAAGAAAATTACCAATCAAACTAGAATGTAAAGGCAAAGAGTACTAGATTATTATAATAGTAGAAAAGAACTAAATTAAAAATGCAAACAATAGGCAAGATCATGAAGGCACAAAAAACAATGATCGAAGCAGGATTCAGCCAGGATGATATCACAAATATGAACAGTTGTTCTATCAAACAAATTTATCACAGGCTGCGAGGTACGTTTGAGGAAGTAAGTTGGAGGAAAGTAGTTTGTCACAATGGAGGATGTCCAGATGGAACTTTGTACTAACTATGACAGCACATGGAAGATTATACACAAAGGACATATTGCAAAGATGGGGAGTGTCAATTGATCAAGATTGTATCATGTGTAACAGTGAAAAGGAAACCATACAATATTTATTCTTTGAATGTCCATATGCAAAAGTACTGTGGAGTGAACTGTTAGAATGGCAAGGCATTGGCCAGTACAAGGATGGGATGAGGAGCTAAAGTGGGCAGAGAAATGGCCAAAAGAAGAAATGCAGCAGCTAAATTATACAAGATGGTGCTGGCAGCTACAATCTACTATGTGTGGCAGGAAAGAAATGGTCGAATCTTTAAAAACAAGACAAGAGGATGGGAGACAGTTTGCAAGCTGATAATCGAAGAGATACATTGTCGTAACAACAGGAGAGTAGAGAAAATTTTGCATAGATTAAATTGATATCCAATGTAATAGATGTAGATGTTAAATAGGTGGTATGGGGAGAAATTAGTTTGATAGGCAATTATGTAAGGGTTTGATTTACTTTGTAAATGTTTTTCCTGGTAAATGAAAGATTTAATTACCAAAAAAAAATGCAAACAATTAACATGTACCATAAAATTTTAGAATTTTTTTTATAAAAATATACATGTATATAGGTGTAATAATAAATTTTAAATAAGTATTTCTATAGCCGGTTAGACTCGATTTTTTCCGATTATTTTTTATTAAAATCAAATCAAATTTAATTGATTTTTAAAATTTAAAATCAAAATCATACCAAACCGAAAAAGTATGGGATTTTTTTAGTTTAGCTTGAATTTGATTTGATTCGATTTTCCGGGTTATTATGAACCCCTTTAGTCACAGCCTTTTGCTCGATGCTCTTGTATATCACATTGCTCCAAATCTGGAAGGGAATAACATAAATCAAATAATGTCTGCATACTGACAAATGAAAACAATTATATTGCTCCTTTGGTCCCTCAATTATTACGTAAATAAAATATTTCTATCTTTTAACTTACCGCATAGCATAGTAGGTTAGCATTATATGTAGAGCCGTCAAAATGAGCTTGGCCCGTGAGGCCAGCCCAACCCAGCCCGCTACTTGGGTAGGGTTGGGTAGGGTTGGGTTGGGAATTTTCTAGCCCATTTAAAACGGAGGCTTATAAGTCCGGCCCAAGTCAGCCCGCTGGCCCTTGAGGCTTGACCGAGGCTGGGCCTGGGCCGGCCCGTGGACCAAAATTAATTAATTTAAATTTAAATATTTAATATTTTTGAAAAAATAAAACTAAAAAAATTATTAACTATAATCCTCATCCCTTAACCTTAAATTGCTCATTTACCCGTCCATATCAAGTAGAATTAAATTTTTTGATATCCATGTAGTATGACAAGATTAGTTTTTATTTTGCTTAATTAACAACAAAATAGGAAAATTTTAAGTGGCAAATAATAATTTTCTTCAAAAGAAAATATTACTTTAAATGGCCAATAATTAATTTGATTACTTTAATATATTATTAATAATTAAACTGCTCTTCAGTTTAAAAAATATCAAGTTTTAATACCCAAAGAAAAATTGACAACACTAACAAATTTCATGAATTTTAAAAATTTTATGGACTATAATGATAAAATTAGCAAATGATGTTAAACCTAAATTAAAAAACCTCAACATCTAAACTTATTGAAACAATCCCTGAACATGAGGAAAGTGAAAGAATACTATTAAAAAAATATACATGTGACGTTAAAAAGAAGAGTTAGAGATATAGAATTTGCATTTCAATTATGAGAATCCTTGTCAAATATCAAGATTCTTATGCTCTAAACAAACAGAAGTCATTTATATGGTTAAGAGAATATGTCACGAAGAAATATTTAAAGATATCAAGAAAAAAATTCTAAAAAAAATTGAATGGTCGGCCCGCCCTAGCCCGCAGCCTCTTAGGGCTGGCTTGGGCTGGTCATTTTAAAGCCCATTTAAATGAAGGATCGGCCCGCCCTAGCCTACCAAATTGAAAAGCCCGTGAGGCTTGTGCTGGATTGGGCTGGACTCTCTAATTATATGTATCTTTTAATTCTTCATTCTGTTTGATACAAACTCTTCAGATCCCTGTAGGTTCCATCGTCGGCGAACAACAAGGATATAGGACTCTACTAAATATAAATTTTAAACCCATATTTTAATTACTATATGTAAGTGCACATTCTTTCCGGTTATTTTCTTATAGTTATTGCCTTACTGATAATTTGAATTCTAAGATTTTTGAGGATCTATAGAACTTTGGGTATTTAAGAAGAAGATCAACTTTTTTAAAATCAAAGATAGTGTTTGAATTTGTTTATTTCCATTTCAAGTGTACTAGTTTCAAGTTGTGGGCAAAAAGGAATTCTTCTTTCAATCCTTTTTTTTTTTTTTTTGTTTATATCGACTAGAAGTGAAAGTTGCAATCATTAGTATTTGGACATTTGTTACTATATGTTGTGAAATGATAGAGGATAAAGTTATGGTGGCAGCTGTATTAGGAAGAAAAGTATTAGATTGCTTAATGTCCAGCTCTATTTCATACAATGATCTTTAGTGGCAATAGAAATTGATGAGAATCTGCAGATTGAGAGGGCTTTGATATGTATCGAGTGAGAGTTGCAGAAAAATATGGTAGAATTTTTTGTGGAAAGACAAAAGAGTCCTTATGATTAATGAGGTAATAAGAAATAGTAAGGGTATTTTAGATAATCAAAAGATGTATACAATACTAACCTACTACAACCATGTAGTAGGTTAGCAACACCCCTAAATATTTATATAGGGAGATCAAAAAAGGGTCAAAATGCCCTAAACTATGCGTAATTCAACTTTTTTGAAAATAAAATGCAGCTCAGGTATTTTTCATATCGGAAATGAGTACATCATTGATAGTTTATATGCATCCATGTTATATTTTGAGGATCTAACAAACTTAATGATAAGAACCAGACGAGGAACCTGTTACATATCTTCAAGTACTTAAGAATGACAAGTCTCAAGCTGGAGACGTGGTTCAACTCTTCAGAGATAGCAGAGGGAACAGATGGACACCAGTTCCCTTGGTGACTGTACCAGTCAACCCCGACAGTTGTAAAGTTGCTGCCTGCACACGTAACAGTGCAGCAGTCAACTTTATGGGGAATGCCCTTGTACCAAATATGCTTGCATCATTCAAGTGATGTCACCTATGTAATATTAACATTGAAGCAAAGGTAAAAACATCACTACACACATTCAAGAATCAATCAAGCATTCTCTCAAGTGATCAATCAATCCGGCAAGTAACTCTTAAGGGCATCAAGAACAAAGAACAACATAACAAAGGACCAGTTCCCTATATTGAGTCATTATATGTCGTTAGTTGTGTTGCACCTTTGTTAAAGTACTTTACTTATAATTCCTACTTAGCTTACTTAGAAGCATTGTATAGGAAACTTCTGTAAAATCATAAACCATTGTGTTTGTGTCTTGGCTAGAGTTAGTCGAGTTGTAAGTTTTGTAATAGAGTTATTACAAAGGGGCTTATAATAAAGTTATTACAAGTTAGTGAGGGATTAAGAGGTTAATTCCTAGGTTACAATAGGTTGTAATCTGAAGTTTTCTCAGTAGTGAAGTTGAAATCCTACAAGGGTAGGTCGTGGTTTTTAATCCAGTAACCTGGGAGTTTTCCACGTAAAACTCCATTGTGTTATTTACTTACTGCAGTATGTGTGTGCGCGCTATAGAAACTAATAGAGAACCTGATTCTCTATATAGTTTGGTGGAACCTTATTTTTTATAATGAATCAACAATGGAGGATGCGCAATCCATTCTATCGCATAAGACATGGAACTCGCGGCCCTAGCTAGCACACGAGCACACTGGTTCACTGACCGTTTAACAAAATACAAAGAAATAGATGTAAAGTCGCACATGAGCACTTTACAATCTTGCACAATAATATCGAAATAAGAGTTGCCAATATCAGATCTTTCCAAAACTTGCTTGGCCAAATGACAATCCATCTCAATAGTAATAGGGGATCTGTGATGCTGCATTTTCAACCAACTCAAGGCTTCACGAAGTATTAGAATTTCTGCCATTACTGCATCATGTGAAGCTTTCAATGGAGTACTAAATCCTCGAACAAAAATTTCATGAGTGTCGCAAATCAACATACCAGCCCATGCACTTCTAGAGTTAACATCATAGAAGATTTAAGCCATACTAGTTTTGCCGCATTGCACATAACTAAACAGTTCATGATAGGTTCGGCATATTGAAGGCATGCTGGACAAATATTGCTTTCTGTTTGACTCAAAAGTTATTGAAACCCTTTTGAACAAATCAATCAAAGATGAAGGGGTAAATCTTAGCTAAATATAATAATCTCTAGAGGGAAAGATAGATAAGGTGAAGACAAAATAACCTCCTTTGGAATCTTTTCGTTTGTAAGTAATATTACAACCCAAATTCGGATCCCTTTTAAAAGGTTATTCCCCCCTCCCTTATATACAAGGAGCGAAACCCTTCTAAGTAGTAAAAGATAAATTGCAAGGAATATTCGAAGGAATATTCCTAATGTCTCCTAGTGGGCCTACACTGTTACAAGGGTCGTATAGTCTTTCGTTTGCCTTATGGTCATCTCCCGCAGGACATCGAACCAAGGAGCACCCGTCATTCGTCGTGCTCGTTGTTGGTCATCATTGGTCAAATTTGGACCCATACAGTTAGTCCCTCCTCTTGTCGAAGTTGAAACTAGGTGCATCCTCGATGAGCGGACCTCATGCATTCCTATGGAGAAATTTAACCATTTAAGGCGTTACGACATGGCCAATGGGGGATGATCAGCGTGCTCGGTAAGACACCGGGTAATACATTTACCGGGAAATGATGTCATCCTTATGTGCGTCATCATTGCGCATGTTTTCGAGGCAGGAGATGATGGCTTGATGCTTCGATCCCAGCGCTACTCTGTGACCCTCCACTTCGATTCTGGCGCCACCCAACCCTATAAATAGGTGGAGGGTTTGTTTTTTCGAAAGTTCTTGGCCATTTCACTCCTAATAACCTCCCCTTATTCCTCCGAGTTTGCTCAGATACATTTCTGCTTCTTCTTCTCTCGTTCTTTATTCGCAGTCTCTTCCTCTTTCTTCTTTTTTCATTGATACCTCTTTGAACGAAGTCATGCCAAGGTCAAATCGTTCTCTTGAAGGGGTCACTGAGGCCACCCCATTGTCCACAGTGCCCCTTTTAGGTGGTGAAGATACAGCGGTAGAGGAGGGTGACAGTCTTCCCACGGTGGAGGAGTTATTGCCGAGACACCCTATGTCTCGGAATGACTTCCTCAAAGATCCCCCTCCCACTCCTACCCCCGTACTTTCTGAGACGGAGCGGGCTCACCTTGACGCTCTTCGTATAAAGTACATCATTCCCGCTTATGTAGACATGATTCCGGCGGGGGGAGACTTTGTGGATGTCCACAAACCTGGGTACTGCGCCTTTTACGAGTACCCTTTTGTGATTGGTGTTGATACCCAATTTTTTCCTGTATTTTTTAATATGCAAAATACCTTCAAAATAGCATGTATATGCATATATAAGTATGTCCCAATGTTTTATTTTTTTCTCTAATTTTTTAAAAGATTTTTAAATCAATTTATTGCCCTATTTTATCAAAGGAAAACCCAGTAATTATCCCCAAAATTAACAATTTTGGTGATTCATTTATTTGATTATCATATTTATGCTAACATATAGCTAACATAATTGTTGCATATTTTTATAAATTTATTTGGTATTTTAAAAGCTAAATTGCATATAATTGCAATATTAGCCTCTTTTAAGGTTTAATTGTGTTTATAATTATAAAATTGACTCCAATATTTTTAATTTGATAATTACGTATTATTAATTATTTTAGTACCTTTAATTTATTTCCAGAAATTATTTTACTATTTTTTATAAAATAAATGAGGGAAAATGGCTATTTAAATGATAGNAAAGGGGGAAGAGATATATTGTGCTTTACTCATTATTCTGAATTAAGTGATATTTATAACCTAATTAACCTGGTCCTTGATGATAAGTAAAATTTCTAAGCTAAGTGTTGATGGTTAAGCTGAGTTCTTACAGGTTCTTTGATCAGTAAAAAGCACAGAGTTTGTCATCATCAAAAAGGGGGAATTTGTTGGCCTAAGAACAGGTGAAGTTTTGAAGAATGACAAATGAACTCAGTCATGGACCAGGTCCATCATGTGAAACACAGTGTTTGTCAACCTATACATGTGAGATGCACGTGAAGGAGATAAGTCACATTGATCAAGCAGCAATAACTCCTGAACTGATCGAAAAGGTTGCATATGGGATAAGGAGAGAAAGTCTCCTTATGAGAAGAGAATACAATCCGGATAAAAGATAGGGTTGGAGTTTGTGTTGTTCAAGGACTCAACTGCGATGGAAGATCAGCAATTGAGTCTCAATCAAACTCTAATTACTAACTCATTAAATAACAGTGATTGTTCTCTTTTACAGGTATTGCACATACACAGAAGTTAAACTAAATTGAGAGCAAAAGAGCAAGGCGATTTTGCAAGCAATTTATGTGAGATTTAAGTGTGCACTCCTGAAGCTACTTGAACAAGATTGAAGAACTAGCTCCATAAAGAGTTTTATGTGTCTTTCTTTATTTCTAGTTCAATTATAGTAGGTGGATTAATGTTGTACCTTTCAGCTTTTAGAAGCAATTGTAATAAGTACTTTGAGTATTCAAGTTATAGGCTAACTTGAAGTTGTCGCAACAGTTGAGGCTGTGTGCTACAAAGGGATTAGAGTTAATCTTTATATTTACAAGAGTTTTTGTAAATGCTGTTTTGGCTCAGTGATTTTAGTGGAAGTTTGGGAAAATCCTACTGAGTAGTAGGTCGTGGTTTTTTCACCTTTTGAGCCAGGTGTTTTCCACGTAAAAAATCTCGGTGTTCTTTATTTTATGTACTTTTAATTCCGCAAACAGTAGTAGTTAGTACACCTAGAAGAACAAGGTTCTTCTAGAGCGAAAATTGAGTAACACACAAATCACCCCCCCCCCCCTTGTGTGGTATTGACGTTTAGAACATCAATGTTCTACTGTGATTCTTATGTGTTGCTTCTACTGTGTTTCTTATGAGTTTCTTCTATTGTGTTTCTTATGTGTTTCTTCTACTGTTTTTCTTGTGAGTTTCTTCTACTGCGTTTCTTTATGAGTTTCTTCTATTATGTTTCTTTATGTCGTTCTTCTACTGTGTTTCTTGTGTTATTCTTCTACTGGAAAATGCACGTTAAAAGTCTCAGTTTCTTTCTGAGATTTCTGAACTTATTTCGTTAGTATTTTTTGCCTTGATTACTTGCCTTTTCATCTCTACACTCGATTGATGGCAAAACCCTAAAATTTGGGGTTTTATCCGAGTATTGAGACTATTCGCTATGTGATTTTCTTGTTCTTCATCTTTGAACTTGTTTGATTTCAAAACCCTAACTTCTTTGGACCTATTCGAGTTTCTGAAGATTGTTTCATCTACTGCTCGACTGAGTTTCGAAATCTTTGTTTCAACCTTTGTTTCTTTATATGATTCTGATTTCCTGCTAATCTCTTCTAGGGTCTTTCTACTGGACCCTCTGCATGTTATTTGATACTCTCCCTCTTCTTTGTCACTAAGATGACTACCATGTTCCTATAGTTCACTACTTACTTTTGTGATTGCATGATGCTTTTTCTTTATCCTAAATTCAACCTCGCATGCCTAACACTTGTGTACTCTTTATATATGCTGATCTTCCCCTCTAAAATGACTTTCAATTTTTGACTGATTTCAGACCTCCTTTATGTAAGTCTGATTGACTCTTTCCTTGTTGTGCTAATTTCCCTGTTACCTTGTTTGATTCGAAAACTTTCCTTAGCCTTTCTGACTTGGTTTACTCATGAACCAGTAATTTCGAATCCCTGACTCCTTGATTTACTATGTACTGATTGACTTTATTGGGTATCTTACCTTATTTGTTTAACCGTGTATTTTAAAGATTCTTCCCTTAATTAAACTCCTATGTATTTACCCCTAATTGCCTACTTTGCACAAGATGCTTACTCAATCTCTTTCCTTAAATGAATTCTGTTAATTACCGTTTAAGTTTGAACTCCTTAATTAAAGGAAGTTCTTCTACTGATTGATTTTAATTGGTACACGGTTATTTCTTACCTTATTTTCTGCCTATTTTCGCACTATAAATACCTGCTCTTTCATTGACACAACACACACGAACAATCTTAGTTTTCTGAACTCACACCCACATTCAAAAGCATTCTCTCTTGTTACTTGTGTTGTGGCCTGTTTTTCAAGTACTGCTACTGTTGTATTTTGCTTCTTTGAAACTAGTATGTCCTGATTAAGGTTTTCAGCAATCACAACAATGTGTTTATTTACTACCTTTACCTGCATGTCTGCCTACTGCTTATGTATAGTTCAATGCTTACTTTAGCATGCTGTAATTTCCTTCTGCCTATTCTAAATCTATTGTGAATCCCAAAACCCCACTCACTATGTGTTTATGCTATGGTTTGAGGCATGGCAGTACTGCGAAATATTGTCCATGACTCAAACTTGATCCCCTGGGATCCTAGCCGCTAATATGATGTGTTCTGGCAGACTTATAAGCACGCCAGCATCCTCCATTGCTGGGCATGCCTAAAGCTTGCCCTAGCCTAAGCAATAGGCTCTTTGCAATTACCCTATTCCCTGAACCCCTTTTGTATACCTGTTTGTAGCTGTTTCCCTCTCCTTTATTCCTTAGAATTCTGTTCTTCACTTGCACTCCCTCTTAGACTTTATGTTCTGCCCCCCTCTTGTGAGCCTTGCCTTGGGACCCTTTGAGCTCCCTCTAAACTTGGACACTTGAGGGCTGGCCCTTTCACACTGCACTTGTCCCTATTCTGGTGAAACAGTTTAGGTGTGAGCACTGCCCGGAGTCCCATTGAGGCTCTTAGGGAACTTTGACACACTCAAATTGGAGAAAGGCTTTGGATCAGCGGTCTTTGAGTTGGTCTATCTCATAATTCAGACAGGAAGTCTGAATCAGGCTCTCATTTGGTTGTATTTTTTTTTTACTTTTTCTTGATGCAATTTTTATTCATTCTGGTTTTGTAATAAGTTGTAATAAACGCTTGGGGCTGGCTAGTGAAAAAGGGTGGGTAACTATGCATGCAAAGGGTAGAAATCATGCCTATAGGTCCACTACAATTCCNACATTACTCCCTGCAACTTGCGTGCAGATCCAGGTGCATCTGAGGCTGTTGAGGATTTTCAGTTGGGCAGCGCATATCTGGGAGCATCGAGGTAGCTACATGACGCCCGCAGCCCTGATCTCTCCCTTTTGTCCTCTTGTTTCCTCCGCATTTTCTAGATTGCTATGTATTAGGTTGGTACTTATGTATTAGAGGCTCAAACTTGTGACACCGGATCTTTTGGGCTAGGTAGTAGTATTGTTATTTGATATTCCGCACATCTAATTCTTATTTCAAACTTCTAATATGCTGATTTGGTAATTTAATTGTGTTAGCTAAATAATGAACTGTATAATGAATTGGGTTAAGGTTGTTAATTGGTCGGGCTTGCCTAGCAGTGTGTTGGGCGCCATCACGATCGGGGTTGGGGTCGTGACATCACACTTTCAGCAATATCTCTGCTAAGAGAATTCAGCAACCAGGCAATCACCATGTCATTGGTTCTCTTCCACTATGCCTGCAAGGGTGAATCTAGATCTGGACTAGGAAATGATCCAGTGATAAATCCCAGCTTATTTTTTGC
This sequence comes from Nicotiana attenuata, assembly GCF_001879085.1. Classification (NCBI taxonomy): domain Eukaryota; kingdom Viridiplantae; phylum Streptophyta; class Magnoliopsida; order Solanales; family Solanaceae; genus Nicotiana; species Nicotiana attenuata. The sequence goes on from NW_017670307.1 coordinate 1,040,814, forward strand.
TGAGAGAGAGATCAGTACTCCTCTGCGCCAGTTACTATAACAAGAGCCATCGAAGGTTACATTAAGGAGGTTCATTCCGGGACTATCTGATGGAGATAGGAAATAAGGATGACATGAATCTATTTGCTGAGAAAGAGTGAGTGCAGATTTAAAGGTATCTGCTGACTGAGGAGTAACGGGATCAATCACAGTCTCTACCATGATTGTAGATGAAGTTGAAATAGGAATTTAAAAAAAATGTATAAGCTTTCAGAGACGCTCTGATACCATGAAGGAAATTAGAAAGAAGAATGATGTATGAAATTTTCTGTGGATTCAGCTTGATTATTCTCTGTAGAGATCGTTCCTTTATACAAATAGAAAAAAATCTATGTATAACCACCTATACAGTTGTCCCTATACTATTGGTAAAAGAATAACAAACTATGAGATAAAGACAGAAATAAGAAACCCCTATTTACAATCAAATACATAAAGAATCTTCTAGTAGTAATCATAAAGACCAAGTAAAGGTCTTGGCCCAAGAGTGAGTCCAAGAGCGTCTGGGCCCAGGTACTCACCAAGAGCAATCCACTTCATCATAGGTCCAGTAACAAATGCCCAATTTAGAGCATTGTATCTTTGTTCAGACATAACCTCGACTGGTCCGAAGAAGCATTCCAACATTAACTTTCTCTGAACTTTTGTAAACCATGGGAGGAGATTTTTCTTCGGCAACAGAAGACGAGCGATAACAACGGCGCGATGTTTGCTCTCTTCTCAATTTTTTAGTAGTTAGAAGAAGTGCTTTTATATATAAGTACAAGAATTTTCCTCTTCCTATCCAACGAGGGACAAAGTGCCTTAGTAAAAAGGAACAATTTAAGCTTTTTCCCTCCAATTCTTTTCCCATCATTTTTCGTTTACACCTCTATCATTTAATAATTAAAATCCAACATGTTTAACAATGACAAATTACCTTTCTAATCTAATTTATACCACTCAAATCTGTTGGATTTTGTTTGTTGAGCTGAGGTTTGAGTCATGATTACTAATTTGAATAGATTTGAAGCTTGAGTTTTTTCTTTAAAAAAACCTNATTTCAAGCCCTTACCCTATCTCTGGTTATTCAAATCGAACTCCTCTGGTGTCCTAATGCACCCTAATCATTAGGTGGCGACTCTTCAATTGCAAAACCCCTTTCCCAAAAGGAACGAGTTATCCCTACCGAATGTCATAAACCCAATTTCATAAGAAAAAGAGGGCACGAAAATTGGCTACACTTTTGCTCTCCTCCCCTTAGCGGAAGAATTCTGTAGGTTCTACCACGTTTGCCTGGGGCAACTTTTGCCGTATACTCTTAAGGTGTTTCTGCTGTTGACCAAGTATGCGGAGTTGGCGGAGTGTAATGTTTCTATCCACCACCTTTTGCACCTGTTCTCACCTAGCTTCCATAGAGGTACCATGGTGCATTTGAGGCACTGTGGCACGAAAGGGTTGGTGGTTGGGACAGACGATCGAGCAAGTCGCAAGTTTTGGCACAAGTACTTCTTTGTCAAAACCAAACATATCGTTTCTGACTCCGCCGGATTCCAGAAGCGGTGGAATGGGACTCATAAGTGTCGCCACTCTTTTTATTCTTCTTTCGCCTGTATTCATTATAAAGTTGGTTTACTTGTTGTTTGCATCTATGGGACGTCCGCCCCGCCCTATTGCGGGCATAAGAGATTGGGTAGCTCGTCTGTTACCCCATGAAGCTGAAACACGAGAGTGGCCTTCCTTTGTAAAGCATTACGACCCTAAAGTTCCAACTGGTGAGTGCTTTTCCCTTTACCACTTCGTTGTTTATATGTCGTCATCCATTAATTCGACTCTTCACGATGGCAGGTCGAGGAGCTTCAAAGCGGATGGCGCCAGTTCCCGCATTTCGACAGGCCGTTGCCGCCACGGCCACGCAATTTGTTTTGAGTGAATCTGTTCGAGAAGGTCGTCCTCGACCTGTTCAATTAGAAGGCCCTTCTCGATACGTGGTCGTGAGGGAGGAGGCTTCTTCAATGCCGGCCCCCACCCTTTGGACAAATCCTCCCATGGGGACGAGCCGTTATCGAGAAAAAGGAGGATAATGGAGCTTGGGAAGGGTGTGGATTTGGAAACTGATAGAAGTAGGGCGTCCCAGATAGCACCTGTACCCACATTCATGGCCGATGCCATTTTGTCGGGGAGATCTCCTCAAATAGAGGGGGTTTACCTAGGAGCCGGCTCTGTACCCTCTGCTGAGGGCGGCGCATTGTCCAACGTTGGAGGCCGTCGTGTTGTGGGCGAAGGCTCAGGTTCAGACGTCGACTCGGAGGAGGTCAACGAGTTTGTAGGTCGTCATACTCACGTGCAGGTCAGAGCGGAGGGGCTTGATCGCCATATAGTCATCCCAAGGGACTATAACTTATTGTCGAACTGTGAGCAAGTGGCATCTGTTTTGGCTCCTCTATGTGTTGCCCCTGAAAACATGGTGCTCAGGGCAATGAGTGATATGGAGTTGTCTCAGAATGTCGCCGGTATGGCTTCGTGGGTAAGTTCCTCTCTTTTTCCCTTTCGTCATTGGGCTTGTGCAGCGATTATCGACCTGTATTTTATTTTTAATCACTTTCTTTCGTGCTAGACCCTCATCATGGAGACTGAGCTCGAGCATCGGGAGAGGAGGAGGACGGCTGTATATGAGAAGATGTCGTCCAAGTATCAATAGTATCTTGCCAAGCATCGCGCGATGGCCGATATTTATACTCAGGACCCGGAGTTTCAGTTGTTTCGCGAAGGGCTCAAACAGAGGGAGGACCAACTGGAGCGCAAGGTTGAAGATCTGAAGGAGCGGGATGAGGAGCTTATGAAGGTTGTTGCCCGTAATAGTGGGCTCGAGGCCTCCCTTAAGGCGAAGGAGGATGAGCTTGAGTTGAGCAGGGGGGTGATGGTGGGAATGCCGATTTACAAGCGAGGGTGGCTGATCTGACCGTTGAATTGAGTGCTAAGGCGGTAGAGATTGAGGGGCTTAAGGGCGAGCTGGACGTTGTTGCTGATAAGCTGGCGACAACTATTTCTGAAACGGTGTCTTTGGAGGATGCCCTCCGTATTTCTAGGTCGGAGCTGACCGGAGAGAGGGAGGCCTCTAACCTTAAGGTTGCGGGGCTTGAAGGGCGTATTAAAGAGCTGGAGGCAGAGCTTTCTGTATTGAATGGGCAAGTGGCCTCGCTGAGAGCGGGGGATGCAACTAGACGTTCGCAACCTTCCACGTCACATGCTTCAGCCGATCTGGTCGTGCCTCGTCGCTTACATGAGTTGTGGGTTTTTGCTGAGGCCCGACTTGACGTGTACAAGGCTTTTCACGCCGAGGGGATGGCAACCAAGGCGGAGCTTCAAACCATGCACAACGAAGCTCGTGCCGCTCGTGAGGCATGCGGGTACGACCCTCATAATCCTGATTGAGATGATATCAACTCGGATAAGGCGAACCATTTTGCTTTGGACTCTTGGTACGAAGATGCTTACCCTGCCGGGGATGATGTGTAGCCTTTTGCTTGTGTTTTTCTTTTGTTTTCGGGCTTCTGTTGGGGGGGGGGTGGGTCGGCTGCTTGAC
>NW_017670307.1:1044437-1052469 GCF_001879085.1 Nicotiana attenuata
GCTTGAGCCCGTTTTGTAAGGATCATCATATATAATATTTTGTACAATGTTGACTTTATTTTGTCAATGGGTTGGTGCACTTTGTAATTTCCATAGTATCCGGTGTACTTGTCGAGCTGTTGAGTCGATTTAACTTTTGGATGTGGTTGATTCCCTTTTTACTTGATGGCTTTGAGCATTGGGATGTTGCTTCGAACTGTCGTCGAAGTAGTATCCCGTCGTAACTCGAATCGAGGTCGAACTCATGTTTTGTCGATGGCCTTGGCCATTGGGATGTTACTTCGAACTGTCGTCGAAGTAGTATCCCGCCGTCGTTTCAACGAGATCGAACTCATGTTTTGTTGATGGCCTTGTCCATTGGGATGTTTCTTCGAACTGTCATCGAAGTAGTATCCAGTCGTTGTTCGAACGAGGTCGAACTCATGTTTTGTCGATGGCCTTAGCCATTGGGATGTTGCTTCGAACTGTCGCCGAAGTAGTATCCCATCGTGTTCGAACGAGGTCGAACTCATGTTTTAGTCGATGTCTTGGCCATTGGGATGTTGCTTCAAACAGTCGTCGAAGTAGTATCCCATCGTGGTCGAAGTAGGTCGAACTCATGTTTTGTCGATGGCCTTGGACATTGGGATGTTGCTTTTCAACTGTCATCAAGTAGTATCCGTCGTGTGGTTCGAAGAGGTCGAACTCATGTTTTGTCGATGGCCTTGCCATTGGATGTTGCTTCGAACTGTCCTCGAAAGTAGTATCCCTCGTGGTTCGAACGAGGTCGAACTCATGTTTTGTCGATGGCCTTGGCCATTGGATGTTGCTTCGAACTGTTCGTCGAAGTAGTACCCGTGTGGTTCGAATGAGTCCAACTCATGTTTTGTCGATGGCCTTGGCCATTGGGATGTTGCTTCAAACTGTCAGTCGCAAGTAGTATCCCATCGTGGTTCGAACGAGGTCGAACTCATGTTTTGTCGATGGCCTTGGCCATTGGCATGTTGCTTCAAACTGTCGTCGAAGTAGTATCCCATCGTGGTTCGAAAGAGGTCGAACTCATGTTTTGTCGATGGCCTTGGACATTGGGATGTTGCTTCGAACTGTCCTCGAAGTAGTATCCCTTCGTGGTTCGAACGAGGTCGAACTCATGTTTTGTCGATGGCCTTGGCCATTGGGATGTTGCTTCGAACTGTCGTCGAAGTAGTATCCCGTCGTGGTTCGAACGAGGTCGAACTCATGTTTTGTCGATGGCCTTGGCCATTGGGATGTTTCTTCGAACTGTCGTCGAAGTAGTACCCCGTCGTGGTTCGAACGAAGTCGAACTTATGTTTTATCGATGGCTTTGGCCATTGGGATGTTGCTTCGAACTATCGTCGAAGTAGTGTCCCGTCGTGGTTCGAACGAGGTCGAACTCATGTTTTGTCGATGGCCTTGGCCATTGGGATGTTGCTTCGAACTGTCATCAAAGTAGTATCCCGTCGTGGTTCGAACGAGGTCGAACTCATGTTTTGTCGATGGCCTTAGCCATTGGAATGTTGCTTCGAACTGTCCTCGAAGTAGTATCCCGTCGTGGTTCGAACTCATGTTTTGTCGATGGCCTTGGCCATTGGGATGTTGCTTCGAACTGTCATCGAAGTAGTGTCCCGTCGTGGTTCGAACGAGGTCGAACTCATGTTTTGTCGATGGCCTTGGCCATTGGGATGTTGCTTCAAACTGTTGTCGAAGTACTATCCCGTCGTGGTTCGAACGAGGTCGAACTCATGTTTTGTCGATGGCCTTGGCCATTGGGATGTTTCTTCGAACTGTCGTCGAAGTAGTACCCCGTCGTGGTTCGAACGAAGTCGAACTTATGTTTTATCGATGGCTTTGGCCATTGGGATGTTGCTTCGAACTGTCGTCGAAGTAGTATCCCGTCGTGGTTCGAACGAGGTCGAACTCATGTTTTGTCGATGGCCTTGGCGATTGGGATGTTGCTTCGAACTGTCGTCGAAGTAGTATCCCTTATCGTGGTTCGAACGAGGTTGAACTTATGTTTTGTTGATGACCTTGGCCATTTGTTGTTGGAGGTTTGATCGTGTTCTCGCAGGAAGACATATGTCGACTTTATTCATGTAATGGAGATTCGATTATATTCTTGTAAGAACCATATGTCGACTTTGTACATACAATGGAGATTTGATTATCTTCTTGTAAGAACCACATGTCCACTTTGTACATACAATGGAGATTTGACTATCTATATCCAATCCCTTCTTACTTCGCGCTGCAGATCATATCGACGGGCAGGGTAATGAACAGTACTCCGAACCTCGAGACGTCTCCCTTGCCGCCTCATTAAAAACCTCACCGGGAAAACCTGATTGGGACAAAACCCGGATGAGGGAAAAAGAGTACGATATAGGTGGCGTCTTCTTTCAGAAGTGGAAGTATTTAAGATGGGCGACATTCCAGTTGTTTTGGAAGAGTTTTTCCTCCATTGTTTCTAACTGAAATGCTCCTTTGTTTGCTGCGGCTTTGATTTTGTATGGTCCGTCCCAGTTTGTTCCCAGTTTCCCCTCATTAGGGTCTTTCGCTGCTTGTGTTTTGGCCTTGAGGACGTAATCTCCGACTTTGAGTGGTCGCGCTTTGGCCTTCTTGTTATAGTACCTTTCCTCTTGTTGCTTCTGGGCTGCCATTCTTATGTGGGCCATGTCTCTCCGTTCTTGGGCTTCATCCAGATCTTGTAGCCTGCTTTTGTCGTTGCTTGGTCCGCTCTCGTTGGAGTATCTCAAACAAGGCTCTCCAACCTTGACGGGTATAACTGCATCAGTCCCGTAGACTAGTGAATATGGCGTCTCACCCGTACTGGTTTTTGGTGTGGTGGGGTATGCCCATAATACTTCCGGCAGTAGTTCGGGCCATAACCCCTTGGCGTCCTCAAGCTTCTTTTTCAATATATTTAGTATTACTTTATTGGAGGATTCGGCTTGACCATTACCGGCGGGATGATACTGTGTGGAGAGTATTCGTTTGATGTGCCATTCTCGAGAAAGTCGTTTTCTTTCCGACAAATTGGGGTCCGTTGTCGCAGCTGATTTCTTTGGGGATACCAAAACGACATATTATGTTTTTCTATATGAACGCGATGGCCTCTTGCTCGCGTATCTATGTGTATGCACCTGCTTCCACCCATTTAGAAAAATAGTCAGTTACAACTAAAAGGAAACGTACTTTACCTCGTCCGGCTGGGAGGGGTCCGACTATATCCATCCCCCACTTATGAATGGCCATGGCAAAGTGACGGAATAAAGGAGTTTTCCTGCTTGATGTATCATAGGGGCGTACTTCTGACATTGTTCACATTTTATGACGTAGTCCGCGACTTCGTTTTTCATGGTGGGCCAATAGTATCCGGCACGGATGAGGCATTGGACGAGGGCACGGTTTCCAGTGTGGGCGCCGCAGTGCCCTTCGTGCACTTCTTCTAGTACTCGCCTTGTTTGGTTTGGCCCTAGGCACTTGGCTAGGGGGCCGCCGAACGTTCTTTTGTAGAGATCGCTGTTTACAAGGTTGTATCTGGCTGGCTGCATCCGAAGATTTTTGGCTTCTTTCTTATCTTACGGGAGCGTTCCGTCCTGCAAATATGTTACGAGACGGTTGCGCCAGTCCCAAATCAGTCTTACAGAATGTACCTCGATGTGATCTATTGCGGAATGGAGAAGGGTGACCACATTTTCCTTTTTGATATTTTTGGTGGCAGCCGCTAACTTGGCGAGACTGTCCGCTTCGATATTCTGCGCCCTGGGTATTTGGTCGAGGCGGCATTCATCGAATTCTTGCAGTAGTTTGTGAATTTCTGACTGGTACTTTTGTAGTCTCTGTTCTTTGATTTGGAAAGTCCCGGTGACTTGATTTACCACGAGTTGAGAGTCGCAATGGAGGACGAGTCGTTGGGCGCCGTATTTGAGGGCTAATTTCAATCCTGCAATCACTGCTTCGTACTCGGCCTCGTTGTTAGTCATCTCGGGGCATCGTATGGACTGGAGAATTATTTTGCCCGAAGGAACTTCGAGGACCAGTCCCGATCCCGAGGCATTAGAAGCACCGTCGGTGTAGAGGACCCAGAGGTCGGTATGTGTGGAAGCGCGAAGCGCTTCTTGCTCTACTTCAGGCAATATTTCGGCGCTGAAATCAGTAACGAAATCGGCGAGCACCTGCGACTTAATGGCAGTTCGCGATTGGTACGTTATGTCTTGCTCGCTTAGTTCTATGGCCCATTTGGCCAACCTACCCGATAATTCGTGTTTGTGTAGGATACCCCTTAGGGGGAAGGTTGTCACCACTTTTATGAGGTGACATTGAAAATATGTTCTAAGCTTTCGTGAAGCTATGACTAATGCCAAAGCTAGTTTTTCAAGGTGAGGGTACCTTGTTTCGGCATCGATTAGGGTTTTGCTGATATAATAAATCGGAGATTGTGTACCTTTGTTTTCACGGACAAAGACGGCACTCACGGCGACCTCAAGACATTCACCTGGGTCTGCCTTGACGAGTAGGGGTGGCGAAGATAGATACGTTTTTAGTTTTCTCAGGGCGTCGACGTATTGTGCATTCCATTGCAGTCCGTGGTCTTTCTTTAGCACATTGAAGAATTTGTGGCATCTATCCGACGATCGTGAGATGAACCTCGTCAGGGCGGCTATTCGCCCTGTCAATTTCTGCACCTGCTTTTTGCTGGTCAGTACCTCCGGTATTCCTTCGATGGCTCTGATCTGATCCAGGTTGACTTCGATACCCCTTTGTGATACTAGAAAACCAAGGAACTTTCCTGAAGTTACGCCAAAGGCGCATTTTTCGGGATTCAGCTTCATCCCGTACTGCCTCAATATCTCGAAGGCCTCCTTTAGATGACTAATGTGATCCTCTTTCTTTGTCGATTTAACTAGCATATCGTCGATGTAAACCTCCATGGTCTTACCGATTTGTTCTTTGAACATCTTGGTGACTAACATTTGATATGTCGCTCCTGCATTCTTGAGTCCGAACGGCATTACATTGTAGCAGTATGTTCCTCGGTGAGTGATGAAAGTGGTCTTTTCTTGATCTTTTACGGCCATTAGGATTTGGTTGTAACCGGAATAGGCGTCCAAAAAACTCAGTAATTCGTGTCCTGCTGTTGCGTCGATGAGTTGATCGATGTGCGGTAGTGGGAAGGAATCTTTCGGGCATGCTTTATTTAGGTCGGTGAAGTCTACGCACATCCGCCATTTCCCGTTTTCCTTTTTTACCATGACCACATTAGCGACCCATTGGGGGTACTTCGATTCCCTGATAGAACCGTTGGCGAGTAATTTATCAACTTCTTCACTGACCGCCTCATTGATGGCGGCATTGAACTTTCTCCTCATTTGCCTTACCGGAGGGTAAAGAGGGTCAACGTTCAGCCTGTGTGTGGCGATATCCCTTGGGATTCCTGGCATATCTGAGTGGGAAAAGGCAAACAAATCGGTGTTGTTAGTTAAGAACTCACGATATTTACCTGGTTCTGAGAGGTTGTGTCCGACATAGGCCTTTCTCCTGCTATCGGTATGGTCCAGTTGAACGGGATCAAGATCTTCTATAGTCGCTTTGCAAGCTTCTACGACGTCCGGGTCTTTGATGGTTTCTACTTGTGCTTCGGGTTTGCTTCCCGACATGGCTGATTGCTATGCCTCCGCACATGACCCTTTTTAGTTGCTTGGTGTGTGTGCAGTCTTTGGCTATCCGATAGCATTCTTGGGCGGTGCGTGGCTCGCCTCAAATGCTGAATATCCCCATAGGGTGGGAAATTTGATTACTTGATAGAAGTTCGACGGGACGACGCGCATGGCTTGTATCTATGGTCGTCCTATGATGGCGTTGTAGGCGGTTTCTTGGTTCACGACGTGGAATGTCGTTTCCAAGGTGACTCCTCCTGCCAGGACGGGCAGCACTATTTCCCCAGAGGTTCGCTCTACTGCATTATTATAACCCGTTAGTGTTATACAACGTGGTATTATTTTATCCTCGAGCCTCATCTGCATGAGAACTCGTGGGTGAACAATACATGTGCCGCTTAAGTCATCCACCATTATTCTTTTTACATCAGTATCCGTAATGCGTAAAGTTATAACCAAAGCATCATAGTGAGGGAAAGACAAACCGTCGGTATCTGACTTATCGAAGATGATACTGTCTTCGAGGTCGTCATATCGTTCGTGGGCAACCGTCCGTTTGAGTTTATGCGTGGTGGTGAACTTTACATTGTTGATTGTCGTGTCGCCGCCGCCGCCAATAATCATTTGTATGGTATGAGTTGGCGACGGTGGCTTTGGAGGTCCCTGTGGCTGATCACGTCCTCGAGCGAAATTGGCCCTTCCTCGGTCGCTCAGCAGTTCTTTCAAGTATCCCTGATTTAACATTCTTACCACTTCTTGTCGCAGGCCTATGCAATCTTCGGTCTTGTGTCCTCTTTCCTGGTGGAATTCACACAGAACTTCGACCTCCTGGAGCTTGGATCTGACTTCATTTTTTGCGGCCACGATATAGGGCTGGTGCCTTTCCCGATTAAAACGTGGTAGTTGATCCCTTCGACCGTCGTTGCGGAGATCTCTCCTTGTCTCGGTTTGGACTGATGTCAATCGCTGAAACGGGCCGTTCAGGTCATCCTCGTCTGCCCTCACTTCGGCGTAATAGGCATTGTGGATCTCTTCCCACGTGGTAGGGGATATTTCATGAGTCTGCTCAGTAGCTTTTTGGTTGCTTTTGACCCATTTCTGTTTATCCCATTATGAAAGGTTTCTACTGCCATTCCTTCTGACACGTTCGGTAGGCTCATCCTTACCCTGTTGAATCGGGCTAAGAAGTCCCGAAGTCCCTCGCCCGTTGTTTGCTTAACGGCGAAGATGTCATTGACCCGGGCCTCTGCCTTTTTCGCTCCCGCGTGAGCGGTGACAAACTTATCTGCCATTTCTTCGAACGTTGATATTGACCGCGATGGTAGTTGGGAATACCATGTCAGCGCTCCCCTTGTTAGAGTTTCGCCGAACTTTTTCAGCAGTACAGACATCACCTGTTCCTTTGATAAATCGTTACCTTTTACTGCGGTAATGAAATGGATTAAGTGGTCTTCTGGGTCCGTGGTACCATCATATATTTTCAAATATGGCGGCATTTTGAAGGTTTTTGGAATAGAATGGGGAGCTTCCCCTTTGCTATATGGTTGTTCGACGAATCGACCCACATCGCGTTTTGGTAACAACTTCGGAGCACCTAGTATTTTATCGACCCTTTTCTGATGTTCCTTCATCTGGTCATGGAGCGTCTTGTTTTCATTTTCCATCTCTTCCATTTTCTTTAGGATGGCCGTGAGCGCATCGTTGCCTGCATCAGCAACAGTACGGGCATTACCTGTTCGTGTAGTGTTTGGCTCATCGGCACCTACTGCGGTTTCTACGGGTAACGTGTCTTCGGTATTTCTCTGAACGGGTTTCTCGAGCATGTTGCTCAAGGTACTTTTCAACCATTCTTCTAATAGCTTCTTGACAGCCGGTGGTGTTCCTCCTGCTGCGGATGTTGTGGTTTCCCTCTCACGCAGGATCGTTAGATCCTCGTGCGGGGGAGGTAAGATCTCTCCCTCGGGTGTGGCACTTGGTGTTGCATTTTCGTTGCCTTCTCCACTGGCTTCGTTGAGGGAATTCAGGAGGTTGTTTGTGACACCTGCTATTGCCTTTAGCCTCGCTTCTCCTTTTCCCGCCATTGTTGGCTTTTATGAAGCTGAAGGAAAGTGATTATTTCTTCCGGTAATCTAGATGAAAACTACGATTTCAGCTATAGAAATCCCCACAGACGGCGCCACATTGTTTGACTCAAAAGTTATTGAAACCCTTTTGAACAAATCAATCAAAGATGAAGGGGTAAATCTTAGCTAAATATAATAATCTCTAGAATGAAAGATAGATAAGGTGAAGACAAAATAATCTCCTTTGGAATCTTTTCGTTTGTAAGTAATATTACAGCCAAAATTCGGATCCCTTTTACAAGGTTATTCCCC
>NW_017670307.1:1052489-1077846 GCF_001879085.1 Nicotiana attenuata
CTTCCCTTTTACTAAGGTTACCTTCCCCCCCCCCCCCCCCCTTATATACAAGGAGCAAAACCCTTCTAAGTAGTAAAAGATAAATTGCAAGGGCCTACACTGTTACAAGGGTCGTATAGTCTTTCGTCTGCCTTATGGTCGTCTCCCGCAGGACATCGAACCAAGGAGCACCCGTCATTCGTCGTGCTCGTTGTTGGTCGTCATTGGTCAAATTTGGACCCATACACTTTCAAGATCCTTTTTAGAGAATTTTCACCGGCCGGTAAAACTCCTTTCAATGCTAGCCAAGCAAAATTTAAAACCTTTGGTGACATTTTTAAAGTCCAAATATATCACTACTATTAGTAGTTTGATTAAGAAATGCCCCTATTCCTGCTTAATAAGGTAAAAAATGCCTCTTTTTCTTTCCTAATAAGCATATTGATTCTTTTCTTTTTAAACGCATTCTTTTCCTAGTAAAAATTTCTGTTTAAAGAGCCCTTTTCTTATTTATTTTCTCTTAAAATCTCTTTAACTAATAAAAGAAGTGAGAAGTAACCTTTTTCTTCTTAATCTTGTCTTATCAATTAAAATAGAACAACCCCGTGTGCTTTTATAACTGATAATATAGGTATCATATAAGATCATAGTAACCCATCATCTATTTTCATTTAGATAACGATAAAAAAATTATTTTTTAATCTTTTCCGAGTTGAAGTAGGATAAAACATTTGCTAATATAATCCTGACCCTTTTTTCATTTTAACTTTAAAACCAAGGAATTTTATTAGAAAATGCTTATCGTACTTCAATTCGGAAAAGATTAAGAAATATTTCCAATTTATTAGGAGAAGGTAATTTATTATTATCTAAAAGTTACTATGATCCTCTATATATAAGTATATATAGGATCTAAAATTGTTATCTATCATGTACTTTTCCACTTGGGATTATTTCGACACGTTTGTCCCATAATCTTATGGTAACATATATAGATCTAAAATTGTCACAACCGATACATATTTATGTGGTTAAAAAAAAACAATGATTTTTCTCCACTTACAGAGGACATATATAGTCTAGTTTATATTTGAGGATCCATTAAATTTGTTGGAGTTTACCAATGGAGAGCTAATCTGAATTAGTTAAAGCTTAAAAAAAATCATACCGAACAAAATGAAAATTGGTTAATAACTGGAAGGATAAAATTGAAAATATGCTATGCATGGTTATGAAGAATCAATTGAAGATGATCAAAAAGTTACAAAATAAAATATATACTCAAGCACAAATATTTATGTTTGAACATGAACTTATGAAGAATCAATAGTAGAAGATTAAAACTTAGAAATAAAAATAAATAAACTTAAACACAAATATTTCTGTTTAATCACCAATGTTTGTGTTACGACCCAAAATCCACTATAGATCGTGATGGCGCCTAACACCGTCATCAGGCAAGCCCACGGTGATGGATCAACTTAATTACTCATTTTAGTATTTTGAAATCATAATTTTTTTTAATTAAATAGCGTGAAATAGAATTTGCAGGGTAGAATGACATTAATTATGTGAACTACCATGCTAAACATCTAGTAGGAACCCTCAAAATTCGGTGTCACAAGTGCATGAGCATCTATTAATGGGTACAACAATAGTACAACTTCCATCTGAAATATAAGTTAGACGGGGAATATAAATATGTCACGACCCGGACTTTCCACCCTCGGGAGTCGTGATGGCACCTACTAGTGCAGGCTAGGCAAGCCAACCAATTGAATTATTTACCTGGTTTCCATTTTTAATCCAGTAACAATTTAGAACCAACAATTAATAAACAACATAATGTAATAGGCGGAAGACTAAATTTCAAGTTTTAATAATGCTACCAATATCAATCCATAACAATCTACCCAAGACTGGTGTCACAACTTCACAGACTGTCTAAGAGTACTACAAATAAAGGTATGAAAGAAATAACACAACTCTGTCTTTGGAAATACATGAAAGAAACAGGAATAATAGATAGAAGGAGACGCCAAGGACTGCGGACGCCTGCAGGACTACCTCGGGTCGCCTGATGAACACGAAACAACTATCTCACTGCGGTCTGTAATCTACAGCATTGGGATCTGCACAAAAGAGTGCAGAGTATAGTATCAGCACAACCGACCCCATGTGCTGGTAAGTGCCTAGCCTAACCTCGGCGAAGCAGTGACGAGGCTAGGACCAGACTACCAAAATAAACTTGTGCAGTTAAATCATATACAGCGGAACAATACAAGCAGAAATGTACAGCTAAGGATGGGAGGGGGAAACATGCTGCGGGAACATCGAATAATAACAGAAGAACAACGAATAAATATAAGGATCACCACAGTTCAATTGAAGATAGGAAGGGGATCATGCTTCGGGGTACAACAAGTATCAACAGAAAACCAACAATTAAATGTAGAGAAACCATAACTCAGTTATCAATAAAAATCAGGAAATCAAAGGCAAGTGCACGACATCACCCTTCGTGCTTTAACACTCTCTCACCAAAATAATGCACGGCATCACCCTTCGTGCTTTACACTCTTCCTCACCCAAGTAACAATCACAAAGCAATCTGGGCAACGGAATCAATAACATCACAATAAAATCAAGTAACAACAGGAAATCAGTAAGTAAGCGTGAAGAACACCATAACTCAATTACCAGTAAAATCAGGAAAATCAAGGACAAGTGCACGGCATATCACCCTTCGTGCTTTTACTTTCGTCCTCACCATGAAAATCAGTATAATTGGCACGGCATCAACCTTCGTGCTTTTACCTCACATAATCACTCATATAAAGGCATGGAATGGTACACTGTGTGGCACAACATCACCCTTCGTGCTTTTACACTCTCTCACCAAAACAATGCACGACATCACCCTTCGTGCTTTAACACTCTCTCACAACAACAATGCACGGAATCACTCTTCGTGCTTTACACTCTTCCTCACCCAAGTAACAATCACAAAGCAATTTGGGCAAGGGAATCAATAAATCACAATAAAAATCCCGGCAAGGGAACAATATCAAAACAACAACATCCCGACAAGGGAACAATATTAAAAACAGCAACGTCCCGGCAAGTGAACAATACCATAATCCTCTTCTCTTTTTCACATTTACTTCACAACTCGATTTACAATTTGAGCCAATGCTCTACAAGGTTCAATTGCCAAATATTCTTTCACAATTCACTTCACAACTTGAGCCAACGCTCCTCAATGTTCAAATATCACCATTACTTCCACAAACTTTGCCCAACAATAGAAATCATCACGAAAAGCATGAATAGTACAAACAGAGTCATAATAATCATAATATAAGACTCACGGGCATGCTTGACACCAACGTATAGATACTCGTCACCATGCCTATACGTCGTACTCAAAAAATAACACATAGCAAATAGGATACAACTCCTAATCCCTCAAGCTAAGGTTAGACCAAACACTTACCTCGATGCCACGAACACAATTCAAGCCCCAATTACCGCTTTACCTCTTGATTCCACCACCAACTCGCTTGTATCTAGCCACAAGTTACTTAACTATATCAATGAATGCTAAATGAATCAATTCTAATGCATGGAAATAAGTTTTCTAAAGTTTTTTCCAAAAAGTCAAAAATCGACCCCGGGCCCACATGGTCAAAACCCGAGGTTCGAACCAAAATCCGATTACCCATTCACCCACGAACTCAAATATATAATTTGTTTTGAAATCGGACCTCAAATCGAGCCAAATCCCTAAAATTTGAAAAACCTAGGTTCTACCCAAAACACCCAATTTCCCCCATGAAAACCTTTAATTTTGAGTTGAAATCATGTGAAAAGATGTTAAAGATTGAAGAAAACGAGTTAGAAATAACTTACAATCTATTTGGAGAAGAAATTGCCTTTGAAAAATCGCCCAAGAGTGTTTTGGTTTTGAAGGAGTGTGAAAAATGGTTGAAATGCGTCTAAGTTATGAATTTACAGGTCTCTGATGTCGCAATTGCGGCCAGGGTTCGCAATTGCGAACCCTTCAAAAGTCTGCCATTATCGCATTTGCGAGGGGGGTTTCGCATTTGCGAACCCTGAAGATTTCAGCTTTCTTCGCAATTGCGACTCTGCCTTCGCATTTGCGATGTCGCATTTGCGATGAAGGCAGCCCAGGCCAAAACTCGCATTTGCGACACAAAGCTCGCATTTGCGAGCCAGGCTTCGCATTTGCGAAGCCTGCAGACCTGGTCATACCAGCTGAAAAACCCAAAATTTCCTAAGTTAAAATTCCACTCTATGGCCTATCCAAAACTCACCCGACCCCTCGGGGAACCAAACCAAACATGCACACCAACCTAAAAACATCATACGGACTCGCTCGTGCATTCAAATCATCAAAATAACATCAACAACTATGAATTTAGCATCAAAATCATGAAATCACTTAAGAACATCAAATTTTTCCAAATTTTCTCAAATAAGATCCGATTCACGTCATTTCAAGTCCGTTTCTTACCAAACTTCACAGACTCAACTTAAATCACACATAAGACCTGTATCGGGATCCAAAACCAAAATACGGGCCTGATACCATCAAATTTCAAACACATTTTATTTCCAAAAACTCTTATATTTTTCAGAAAACAATTTTCTTTAAAAATTCATTTCTCGGGCTTGGGACCTCGAAATCCGATTCCGGGCAGCCTAAGTCCCATATGTTCTTACGGACCTCCCGGGACCATCAAATCACGGGTCCGGGTCCGTTTACCCAAAATGTTGACTAAAGTCAACCATAATCAAATTTTAACTCTATAAATTTCTATCTCTCATATTTTCACATAGAAGGCTTTCCGGATATAGGTCCGGACCACGCACGCGAATCGAGGTGAGGTAAAAAGGAGGTTTTTAGGCCTTGGAACACTAAATTTGTTTCTAAGACAAGTGGTGATGACCTTTTGGGTCATCACATCCTCCACCTCTAAAACAACCGTTCGTCCTCGAACGGACATAAGAAGGAAGTACATGAGTCGGGATGGGATAACGGCTGCGGATATCGGACTCGGACTCCCAGGTCGATGCGTCAGCAAGCTGACCTCTCCACTAAACACGAACAGAAGGAAAACTCTTTGATCTCAACTGACGAACCTGCCGGTATAGGATAGCTACCGGCTCCTCCTCATATGACAAGTCCTTGTCCAACTGGGCAGTGCTGAAATCCAACACATGGGATGGATCGCCGTGATACTTCCGAAGCATGGACACATGTAACACTGGATGTACGGCGGCAATGCAAGTCTGTAAGCCACCTCTCCCACTCGATCAAGAATCTCAAATGGGCCAATGAACCTAGGGCTAAGCTTGCCCCTCTTCCCAAATCTCATCTTGCCCTTCATAGGCGTTACCCGAAGCAATACCCGCTCATCGACCATGAATGCCAAATCACGAACCTTACGATCGGCATAACTTTTTTGCCTGGACTGAGCTGTACGAAGTCTATCCTGAATGATCCTGACCTTGTCCAAGGCATCCTGCACTAGATCTGTACCCAACAACCGAGCCTCTCCCGGCTCAAACCATCCAACCGGCGACCGACACCGTCTACCATATAAAGCCTCATAAGGAGCCATCTGAATACTCGACTGGTAGCTGTTGTTGTAGGCAAACTTCGCTAAAGGCAAAAACTGATCCCACGAGCCTCCAAAGTCAATTACACAAGCTTGGAACATATCCTCCAAAATCTGAATAGTCCGCTCGGACTGCCCGTCCGTCTGAGGATGAAACGCTGTGCTCAACTCAACCCGTGTGCCCAACTCTCGCTGAACTGCTCTCTAGAAATGTGAGGTAAACTGTGTACCTAGGTCCGAGATGAAAGACACGGGCACACCATGAAGACGAACAATCTCTCGGATATAGATCTCAGCTAACCTCTCAGAAGAATAAGAGACTACCACAGGAATGAAATGTGCTGACTTGGTCAGCCTATCAACAATAACCCACACTGCATCGAACTTCCTCTGAGTCCGTGGGAGTCTAACAACGAAGTCCATAGTGATACGCTCCCACTTCCACTCAGGAATCTCAATCTTCTGGAACAACCACCAGGACTCTGATGCTCGTACTTAACCTGCTGACAATTCAAACACCGAGCCACATACGCAACAATGTCCTTCTTCATTCTCCTCCACCAATAATGTTGCCGCAAATCCTGATACATCTTGGCGGTGCCCTGATGAATAGAGTACCGAGAACTATGGGCCTCCTCTAGAATCAACTCCCGAAGTCCATCCATATTAGGCACACAAATACGACTCTACATCCTCAAAACTCCATCATATCCTAATGTAACCTGCTTGGCACCTCCGTGTTGCACCGTGTCTCTGAGGACACACAAATGAGGATCATCATGCTGCCGATCTCGGATACGCTCCAATAAAGAAGAGCGAGCAACTGTCCAAGCTAATACACGGATGGGCTCAGAAACATCCATCCTCACGAACTGGTTGGCCAAAGCCTAAACATCCAAAGCAAGTGGTCTCTCACCGACCGGAATATACGCAGACTGCCCATACTGGCTGACTTCCTACTCAAAGCATCGGCCACCACATTGGCCTTTCCCGAGTGATATAAGACGGTGATATCATAGTCTTTTAACAGCTCCAACCACCTTCTCTGCCTCAAATTTAGCTCCTTCTACTTGAACAAATATTGCAAACTCTTGTGATCCGTGAACACCTCACATGCCACGCCATACAGATAATGCCTCCAATCTTCATCGCGTGAACAATGGCCGCTAACTCCAAATCATGGACTGGATAGTTCTTCTCATGAACCTTCAACTGACGCGAAGCATATGCAATGACCTTGCCATCCTGCATCAACACCGCACCAAGACCAACACGAGATGCATCATAATAAACTGTATATGGGCCTGGACCTGTGGGCAAAACCAACACTGGCGTCGTAGTCAAAGCTGTCTTGAGCTTCTGGAAGCTCGCCTCGCACTCGTCCGACCACCTAAAATGGGCACCCTTCTGGGTCAACCTGATCATCGGGGCTGCAATAGATTTAAACCCCTCCACAAACCAACGATAATAGCCTGCCAAACCCAAGAAACTCCGGATCTCTATAGCTGAGTGGGTCGAGGCCAGTTCTTGACTGCCTCTATCTTCTTTGGATCTACCTGAATACCCTCTGCTGAAACCACATGACCTAAGAAAGCAACTGAACTCAACCAGAACTCACACTTCGAAAACTTAGCATACAACTGACTGTCTCTCAAAGTCTGAAGAACCACTCTCAAATGCTGCTCATGCTCCTCCTGACTGCGGGAATAAATCAAAATATCGTCAATGAAGACTATCACAAATGAATCCAAGTAGGGCCTGAACACTCGGTTCATCAAATCCATGAAAGATGCTGGGGCATTCGTCAATCAGAATGACATCACCAAGAACTCATAATGCCCGTACCGAGTGCGAAAAGCTGTCTTAGGGACATCGGACGCCCTAATCCTCAATTGATGGTAGCCAGATCTCAAGCCGATCTTAGAAAACACTTGGGCACCCTGAAGCTGGTCGAACAAATCATCGATCCTCGACAATGGATACTTATTCTTGACTGTGACCTTGTTCAATTGCCAGTAATCTATACACATTCGCATCGATCCGCCCTTCTTCTTGACAAACAACATCGGCGCACCCCAAGGCGAGACACTAGGCCTAATGAAGTCCTTATCAAGCAAGTCTTGCAACTGCTCCTTCAACTCTTTCAACTCAGGCGGGGCCATACGATACAACAGAATAGAAATGGGCTGAGTGCCTGGGGCCAAGTCAATGCAAAAGTCAATATCCCTGTCGGGTGGCACACCCGACAAATCTGAAGGAAATACCTCAAGAAAGTCACGAACTACAGACACATAATCAATAGAAGGAACCTCGGCACTAAAATCACGAACATATTCCAAATAAGACAAATACCCTTTCTCGACCATAGGTCGAACCCTCATATATGAGATACACTACAGGCAGAATGACCAGGAGTCCCTCTCCACTCTAAACGAGGTAGACCCGACAAGGTTTAGATCACAATCTTAATATGACAATCCAAGATAGCGTGGTAAGGTGATAACCAGTCCATCCCCAATATGACATCAAAATCAACCATGGCCAGCAGTAACAAATCTACTCGGGTCTTTCCAACAGTAACAAATCTACTCGGGTCTCAAGACCCCCAATCACAACTACGCAGAATGATGAACACGATCTACCATAATAGAATTACCCACCGTTGTAGACACAAAAAAAACAAGAGCACAAGAATTACTAGGCATAACCAGATACGACACAAAATAAGATGACACATAAGAGTGTGTAGACCTTGGATCAGATAGCGCTGAAGCATCTCTACTACAAGCCAGAACAGTACCTGTGATAACTGCATCGGAAGCTTCAGCCTCAAGCCTGGCTGGAAGAGCATAACATCGGGGCTGGGCCCTACCACTCTGAACTACATCTATGGGACAACCTACTGCTGGCTGGCCTCCACCTCTAGCGGCCTGACCTCCACCTCTAATACCTCTACCTCCACCTCTAGCTGGCTGAGCGGGCTGTGGAACATTCGGTGCCTAAACCATGTCACGGGAACCCTGATGCTGAGAGCTGCTCGATGCCCGAGGGCAAAATCTAGCAATGTGACTCATTTCACCACAAGTATAACAAGCCCTCGACTGCTGAGACTGCTAACCCTGACAGCCTGAATGAGTCCCTCAATGAACCTCCTCACTCTCTCTCTCTCTCAGTGGGAAGAAACTTCTCCAAAAATAGTTGAGAAAACTGATCCCAAGTCAAAGCTGGTGACCCGACTGGTCTATCCAAACAATAATCTCTCTACCAAGTCTCCAAAGACGTAGCTGATCTATCATCGGTCTGTGCTGCTGCTCGATGAAGAAGCGGTACGTGACCTTGCCATTCGTGAAGGAACAAGAGTGGAAGTTCAACTAGCATTGAGAAATCAAGTCGCACGACAGGAAAGAATAGATGTGAAGTTTTTCCTAACTCTGTAGCCTCTGGGGGATAAAAATAGACGTCTCCGTACCGATCCCTAAGACTCTACTAAGCTTGTCTGTGAGTTGTGAGACCTATATAACGTAGAGCTCTGATAACAACTTATCACGACCCGGACTTCCCACCCTCGGGGGTCGTGATGGCGCCTACTAGTGCAAGCTAGGCAAGCCAACCAATTGAATTATTTACCTGGTTTCCATTTTTAATCCAGTAACAAGTTAGAACCAACAATTAATAAACAACACAATTTAATAGGCGGAAGACTAAATTTCAAGTTTTAATAATGCTACCATATCAATCCATCACAATCTACCCAAGACTGGTGTCACAACTTCACAGACTGTCTAAGACTACTACAAATAAAGGTCTGAAAGAAATAACACAACTCTGTCTCTGGAAATACATGAAAGAAATAGGAATAATAGATAGAAGAAGACGCCAAGGCCTGCGGACGCCTGCAGGACTACCTCGGGTCGCCTGATGAACACAAAATAGCTATCTTAGTGCGGTCCGTAATCTACAGCACTAGGATCTGCACAAAAGAGTGCAGAGTGTAGTATCAGCACAACCGACCCGATGTGATGGTAAGTACCTAGCCTAACCTCGACGAAGTAGTGATGAGGCTAGGACCAAACTACCAAAATAAACCTGTGCAGTTAAATCATATACAGCGGAACAATACAAGCAGAAATATATAGCTAAGGATGGGAGGGGGAAACATGCTACGGGAACATCGAATAATAACAGAAGAACAACGAATAAATATAAGGATCACCACAGTTCAATTGAAGATAAGAAGGGGGATCATGCTGCGGGGTACAACAAGTATCAACAGAAAACCAACAATTAAATGTTGAGAAACCATAACTCAGTTATCAATAGAAATCAGGATGAACTTACCTCAAGATGTTAGGTGAAAGTCCTCTCTCAAGAGCTCCAAAATCGCCCAGTGAATGAGTGAAAATGAGCAAAAATGTCCTAGAGCCCGCAATAAATGAAGCTCACTGCTTCAGTGATTTCCGCATCTGCAGTCCTGGGCCGCACCTGCGCCCACCACATCTGCGGAAAGGTGTCCGCTTCTGCGGAATTTCAACTGGGCTGCTGGGCCGCTTCTGCGAAGGACAAGCCGCTTTTGAAAAAAATTAGACGCTTCTGCGGCTTTGGGCTTGGCCTGGCTTGGCCGCATCTGCGAGAGGACGACCGCTTCTACGGCTGACCAGCCGCAGGTGCGGTTATGACAGAAGACTGGAGCTTCAGCTCCTTCCCAAATTTTCCAACTTCATTCGAGCCTCGCCCAATTGGGGCACAGGGCCCCTGGGCCCCTCCCGAACATACCGACAAGTTTGAAAATCAAAAACGGACTCACTCGAACCCTCAAAATGCCCGAAACAATGCTAAATCTAAGAATCACCCCCTAAAACCAATTGAATCAAACTTATGAACTTCAAGTTCTTCAAATTACTTCCAACGCAACGAAACATACTTATACTACTCAGATTGATACCTAATTTTGCGGGAAACTCTTAAATATTATATTGGACATGTACCACGATCCGGAACCAATATACAGGCCCGATACTTGTGATAACTAGAGATTTTGACGCATTTTATACTCCTTCTTGCTTATGCTTTGATCAAATATTCAAACAAAATAGTCCCAAAAGGCTCACAAGTTGTGCTTGATTGCAGGTTTGATCAACAAAGTGAAAAAATGTCAAAGATCGGCTCAAAAGGAGTGAAACTTGCACAAGTGCCAAAGACAAGTCAAGTTCAGTCAAAACAGGCCCAGTGCGGCCGCACACCACTTTGTGCGGTCCGCACTGGGAGATTCAGAGAGCTGTATTTTCAAGCATCCAGGTAGTGCGGCCGCACTAGGTTTTGTGCGGTCCGTACTGAAGGCAATGCGGCCGCACTACCATTCTGTGCGGTCCGCAGAGCCAAGATTCAGAGAGCTGCAAAATGAAGTTTTCAAGCCAATGCGGTCCGTAGTCAAGTTTGTGCGGACCGCACTAGAAGCCTCCACGGCTGCAGTCCATTCGGTGCGATCCGCGAAGCCCAAGTTCAGAGAGCAAGAATTTTGAAGTCAAGAGCCTAGTGCGGACCGCGGTCCATTTTGTGCGGTCCGTACAAACCCCGCAGGGGCAATTTTATCCAGATTTTTCAGCTTAGTATAAATAGATTCTTTTTCCATTTTTAGGGTATCAGATATTGTATTCCATAAGCTACGCTCGTGGGTCGACTTTTCTTAGCCATTTTGGGCATTTTTACTTACTTTCCATCATTGAATCTTTGTATTTAGCTTAGCAATTAATTAATATGTGTTTATCTTCTTCTATTTCTTGCTTTTCTTCTTTGAATATGAGTAGCTAGACCCCATAGCTAGGGTTATGGCTCAACCCTAGTGTGGGTAATTGATGGGTCTTGTAATTTAGGGCTAAATTGACTATGGGTGTTTGTTATTTGGGCCAATTTCATGGTTAATTTCTGAATTAGTGGTTGCAAACACTAGTTTGTGTTGAGTTGCTTGAGCTCCTCTTGAGAAAGAGAGGCTAAGTCTCCGAATTTGGTCCAACAATGAATTGGGGCATACTCAAGAGATTGATAGCCCCAATTAAAGGGTTAAACCTCGAGAGAGTAATACCCGAATTGAACCCTAAGTTGCTTGTGCATAATTGCATACCCAATTGGTCTTGAGAAAGCCAATTCGGGCAAAATCACTTGAACCACCGAGAGGTGTAGAGTGGGTAAATTCATGCAACGGTTATAACATACTCCCCAAATATGTCAAATGTGCCTTAGATTCAAGTACCCGTCAATTGACCACCTAGGCGGTAGTCACTACCCTAGAGACTTTTAAACTATTTGAACAACCCGTAGCATTATAACTCTTAACATAATTTACAATTTGTAGTTTGATAAGAGCAGAACTATAAAGAAAATCCCAAAAATGAATAGAAGTATGATTAAGAACACATACGCAATTCTACACTAGATAGATACTCGATTCAACTTCTAGCTCTCTAAGGATTCGATCCCGACCCAAAATCGGGTAAAAGCTATTGCGACCCTCTTTTGCTACTTATTAGTAGTGCGGAGTTGGCTGCGATCAATTTTTGGCGCCGTTGCCGGGGAGCTAACGGTTTTGGCTATCTATTTAGTTAGTTTTGTGTATTGTTCTTCTTTCCTTCTTTGTTACTAATTTGTGTGTGTGAATACTTCAGGTACTAAAATGGCTTTAAATGCAAATGACCCTCTTGGAAATGTGCTTGCGCAGGAGGAGGTAGATGACATTGGAGATGACGAGGTGCCTCTTGTACCTCCCGGACCACGACGAGGCCGCCAGGCCAATGCTAATGACAATGTTCTAGACCCTCCACCGCCACCTCCAAGAGGGGTTCCTCGGGTGCTACCGAACCAAGGCTATGCAAGTGCTATTGTCCCTCCCAGAATCCGGGCGGGCAATTTTCAAATAACCAATGTGATGTTGACTTTACTTGAGCAGCGTGGGTATTTCACGGGCGCTGCAGATCATAATGCCTACAAACATCTCAAGGGATTCGTAGATACATGTTGGGGTAGCAAGCAGACGAATGTGTCCGAGGATGCTCTTAGGTTGAGGCTTTTTCCCTTCTCACTTCGGGGGAAAGCATTGGATTGGCTAGAGAGACTCCCCAACCATTCCATCACTACTTGGGATGAGTTGGCGGATAAGTTTATAGCTAAATTTTTCTCATCCGGACACATGGCGGCACTTCGAGATGAGATATTGGCCTTCAAGCAAGAGCCCATGAAACCTTTGCATGAGATTTGGGAGCGGTATAGAACGATGGTGAAGGAATGCCCCAATAATGACATGACGGAGAATATGTTGCAACAAACTTTCTACCGGGGCATCAACACTACAATCAATGCATAGTGAATCAACTTGCTGGGGGTAATTTTATGAAATTGACGTATGATGAAGCTTGTGCCGTTCTTGATGAGATGGTGGATACATCCTCCGCATGGCAAAGTAGAGCCAATGTTCCTCAAGGTGACGCTACGGTTA
This sequence comes from Nicotiana attenuata, assembly GCF_001879085.1. Classification (NCBI taxonomy): domain Eukaryota; kingdom Viridiplantae; phylum Streptophyta; class Magnoliopsida; order Solanales; family Solanaceae; genus Nicotiana; species Nicotiana attenuata. Next base: position 1,065,600 of record NW_017670307.1, read on the forward strand.
TTCATTTGCAGAAGGAATTACATGACCATGGGCAAGCTATAGCGGAGTTAACAACTACTATGAACCAATTGGCTAAGGCACAGTTGCAACAAGTCCAAAATCCTCGCCAAGTGAATGCCATTGAGGGTGTTAATATGCTTGTCAACAAGAGAAGGCAAAGAAGGCAACAAAACCAAGGAAATTCTGAGCAATTTGATGATGATTGTGATGGGTTTCAAAATGATGGCTATGATGAGCAAAATGAAGAGGTACAATATGTGAACAATTTTCAAGGCCAACGGGGCAACTCTTCCAACCAACAACAGTGCCGACCCGAGGGCAATTGGGGAAATCAACAACAAAACAGTGGTAATTGGGGGAACAACAATCAAAACAATAGCTGGGGCAATCAGAACAACAATCAAGGCAACCAAGGGAATTGGAATGGTAATAACAATAAGTGGGGCAACAATAACAATCAAGGTGGATGGAATAATGGGAACCAAGGAAACTGGGGGCAAGGCTTTCAAAGGCCCCCAATGTACCAACAACCGAACAATCCACCTCCTTTTCCATCCCAGGGTCCTAGTTCATCCAACAATGAAATGGGTAGAATTGAAATAATGTTCGAACAAATGATGAAAAAGAATGCGAATTCTGATGCACAATTGGCTTCTCACAATACTTCAATTAGGAATTTGGAGGTGCAACCAGGTCAAATCTCTCAGTCCTTGAATACACGCCCTAAGGGTGCTCTACCAAGTGATACGGTAGTGAACCCAAAGGGAGGAAACAATCATGTTATGGCTGTGACAACTAGGAGTGGACGAGGCGGTGATGTGAATGCCTCCAAACAAACGCAAGTTTTGGGTGAAGAAGTTAAGTTGCAAGAAGATGAAGTTCCTTTAGTGGTTGAGAATGTAGTTGATGAAAATGTGAATGAAGAAGTGAGGATCAATATTCAAGATGCCGAGGTGGAAACACAAAGTGACGTGAACCCGTCTAGGGAGCACGTAATTGACATGCCGGAGCCGGTTGTGCCAAAAGCCAAGGCACTTTTGCCTAGGCCACCTCCCCCTTATCCTCAGAGGCTAGCCAAGCAGAAAAATGAGAATCAATTCAAAAAGTTCATTGACATAATGAGGAGCTTATCCATCAACGTGCATTTGGTGGAGGCTTTGGAGCAAATGCCTAGTTATGCTAAATTCATGAAAGATTTGGTTACAAAAAAAAGATCAATGGACTGTGAAACTATCAAGATGACCCACCAAGTTAGTGCTATAGTACATTCAATGGCCCCGAAATTAGAGGATCCCGGTGCTTTCACTATCCCCTACACTATTGGTAGTGCAGACTTTGCCAAAGCTTTATGTGATCTTGGGGCAAGCATCAACTTAATGCCCTTCTCAGTTTTCAAGACTTTGGGTATTGGGCCTCTGAGGCCAACTTCCATGCGATTGCAAATGGCAGACCGATCTATGAAGCGACCATTGGGTATTGTTGATGATGTGCTCGTCCGGGTGGACAAATTTATCTTGCCAGCTGTTTTTGTCATCTTGGATTGTGAGGTAGATTATGAGGTCCAGATAATATTAGGGAGACCTTTCCTTGCTATGGGGAAGGCTCTAGTGGATGTGGAAGCAGGGGAACTCATTTTCAGGGTGGGTGATAAAAAGGTGGTCTTTCATGTGTGTAAGTCAATGAAGCAGCCCAATTGTACCGAAGTGTGCTCATTTGTGGATTTAGTCACGGCTGTGATAATTGATGATACCAGTGCAATGATCAATGTTGAGGACCCTTTGGTGGCCGTATTGTTGAATTTGGATGTCGATGATGATGCGGGCCGAGTGGAGTGCGTGAATGTTGTACATGGAATGGGCTCTTATTCTTATGAGCCTAGGAAACTTTCTTTGGATCTTGAAAATAGAAAGACGCCTCCAACAAAGCCTTCAATTGAGGAACCCCCGGTGTTGGAGTTGAAGCCATTACCTCCACACCTTAGGTATGAATTCTTGGGCTCTAATTCAACTTTACCAGTTATTGATTCCTCTTGTCTTACGAACATGCAGGTTGACGCCACATTGGCGGTGCTCAAAAAGCGGAAAAAGGCAATATGATGGACTCTAGCTGACATTCGGGGAATAAGCCCCGCATTCTGTATGCACAAGATTATTCTGGAAGATGATGCAAAACCTTCCTTGGAACATCAAAGGAGGCTCAATGAGGCAATGCAAGAAATGGTGAAAAAAGAAGTGATCAAGTGGCTAGATGCAGGCGTGGTGTATCTAATCTCTGACAGCTCATGGACTTCTCCGGTGCAATGTGTGCCGAAGAAGGGTGGCATGACCGTGGCGACCAATGCTAATAATGAACTTATTCCAACCCGGACAGTGACCGGATGGAGGGTGTGCATGGACTACCGCAAGCTGAACAAAGTGACCCGCAAGGATCACTTCCCATTGCCTTTCCTGGACCAGATGTAAGATCGCCTTGCTGAGAAGGAACTGTTGGCTATTGTGTTCGCCATGGAAAAATTTCGGCCATATCTTATGGGAGCCAAAGTCATAGTGCACACCGATCATGCAGCTCTTAGATATTTGATGACAAAGAAAGACTTCAAAGCTAGATTGATGCGATGGGTCTTATTACTTCAAGAGTTTGATTTGGAGATAGTGGACCGGAAAGGTAGTGAAAACCAAGTGGCGGATCATTTGTCCCGCTTGGAGGAGGAAGGTAGGGCGTGTGATGGCCTAGAGATCAATGATACGTTCCCCGATGAGCAACTACTTTCTGTGTCGATGTGTGATATGCCATGGTTTGCGGACATTGCTAATTTCCTTATGACTGGCATCATCCCGTGTGAGCTCTCTTCTAACCAAAGGAAGAAGCTCAAACGGGACAGTCTGGACTTCTATTGGGATGAGCCATACTTGTTCAAGATTTGCACGGATGGTGTGATTCGAAGGTGTGTCCCGGAGGGAGAGCAAGTGAGTATTTTGGAGGCTTGTCATTCCTCCCCCTATGGTGGCCATCATGGAGGGGCGAGGACGGCTTCGAAAGTTCTGAGTTGTGGTTTTTATTGGCCAACCTTGTTCAAAGATTCAAGTGATCTAGTAAAAAGGTGTGATCAATGTCAACGAGCGGGCGGGATTTCCAAGAAAGATGAGATGCCTCTAAACACCATTCTCGAAGTTGATATCTTTGATGTATGGGGTATCGATTTTATGGGCCCTTTTGTAAGCTCGTGTGGAAACACTTACATTCTTGTAGCGGTTGATTATGTCTCAAAATGGGTTGAGGCCGTGGCCTTGCCCAACAATGAAGCTAGGAGTGTGGTGGCATTTCTAAAGAAGAGCATTTTCACAAGGTTTGGTACGCCTCGGGCAATTATTAGTGATGGAGGATCGCATTTTTGTAATAGAGCTTTTGATGCCTTGCTTTCCAAGTATGGTGTCAACCACAAAGTGTCTACGCCTTATCATCCTCAAGCAAGTGGCCAGGTTGAAGTGTCTAACAGGGAGATCAAGAGCATTTTGTCCAAAACCGTCAATGCCAATAGGACCGATAGGTCTAGTAAGTTAGATGATGCTCTGTGGGCTTACCGGACCGCTTACAAGACCCCAATTGGTATGTCGCTGTACCGGTTGGTGTTTGGGAAAGCATGTCATTTACCAGTGGAGTTGGAGCAAAAGGCCATGTGGGCCTTGAAGAAGTTGAATCTTGATTCGGATATAGCTGCTAATCTTCGGGTGGAGCAACTCAATGAGCTTGATGAATTTAGGTTCCATGCCTACTCTAGTTCGTCCCTGTATAAGGATAAAATGAAATACCTTCATGAAAAATATACTAGGGGCAAGGAGTTCAAGGTGGGAGATTTGGTGCTCTTATTCAGTTCTCGGCTAAGGTTGTTCCCGGGAAAGTTGAAGTCAAAGTGGAGCGGACCATTTGAAGTAGTGTGTGTGACCCTGTTGGTGCTCTTGATTTGAAGAACAAAAGTGGTGAAGTTTTTAGAGTGAATGGGAATAGAGTCAAGCATTATTTGGGGAAGTTTGATGATAGCCATGTGGTGGCTCTTGTGTATTTCAAATGATTGGATGGTAACATGCGTCGTGCCACGACGTTAAATCAGGCGCTTCTTGGGAGGCAACCCATGTGTTTTTCATTCTTGTTTTTATTTGATTTTCATTGTAGTGTAGGATTGATTTTTGGGCTAACTGGTTGTGAGATGTTACAGGATTGAGTTGATGCAGTGCAGGACATAATTGAGAAAATGCACAGGTCTCTGAAGTTGCCAATGCGGCCGCACTACCATTTTGTGCGGACCGCACTGGTAAAGGGTGATGTGATGACTCTCTGAAGTTTTCCAGTGCGGCCGCACTACATTTTGTGCGGTCCGCACTAGACCTCTGCGGCCGCAGTTCATTTTGTGCGGACCGCAGAGTATTTCCTTCTCAAACTTGCTCAAAACAGCCAGTGGGACCGCGGTCCATTTTGTGCGGTCCGCACTGGTAGGTGAGAATGGGCACCAGGGTTTTTCTATAATAGTCCCTGAGGGCCTCCTTTTACCCTTTTCGATCTCTTCATTCTCAAACATCTAAAAAGCACTTTTCATCATCGTAATTGCTCATAACTGATTGCTTAGACCTATTTCAACCCTCTCATCTCATAACTGGTAACACAGATTCATTTTAATTACATTCATTTTGTTATTTTCCTTTAGTTCTTTTGTTTTTCTTGTCCTTCTTTTTCTTCCTCCCGTATATTTTCTCATTGTTTAGGTTAGATGAGTTAGGTTTTTGATTCCTGCATATTTAGTTGGTTTAATGAACTGGGTAATGATCTAGGGACACTACTTAGGTTGTCAATTTAGACTTAAGAATAAAAAATTACGGAACTTTAAGTGAGTGCCATTTCTAGGCACTCAGTGCGGACCGCACTACATTTTGTGCGGCTCACACTGACCCCTGTGCGGCCGCACAACCATTTTGTGTGGTCCGCACTGCCAAGATACAGAGGATGGGTTTCTGAACCTCACACCTGTGCGGACCGCGATTGATTTTGTGCGGTCCGCACTGGCCCCTATGCGGCCGCACACCATTTTGTGCGGTCCGCACTGGGCAACTTCTGCAACCTGTCTGCAACTTTTCTTCCCTGCTTCTGCAACATTGTTCTTAACTGATTACACTGATACTAACAAGCTGATTGAACTATGATTGCAGACAATGGTGAGACAACGAGGAAAAAGCTCAAAACAACCGGGCAGAGGTGAATCCTCCTGGGGAGGGAAGAAGAAAATGATCAAACTCACTCCCCAAGCCCGGGAAAACATTAAGAAGACAAGATAGCTGATCAAAGCTGCTGACAGAGCTGCTTCACATTCCTCGGGGAGTGAGTATGAGCCCTGTGAGCACGTGATTTTTGCCACGCTTAAATTACTCCTATAAAATTCCTTAAAATTAGGATTTTTCTTTATTAGAATTTCTAGGAATTAATTTCATGATTTTATGTCTTGTTTGCATTTTTGTGTGCATTTTTAGTTGCCATATTTCATAAAAAAGGGTACAAAAATAGTGCATTTGCATTTAGAATTCGGCTTTGCATTTTTAGTTTTACTAGTTAATTAATATTACTAAAATAAGAGAAAAATAACAAAGATAGTCCTTTCACAATTTTAAATTTTACATTTTATATTTTTGGTTTAGTTTCCTTTTAAATTAGGATTTATTTTATTTTTAGAAAATTAATTAGTCTAAGTTTGGGAGTTAAATTAGGTTTTATTAGTCTTAATTTTGTAAAGAAATAAATAAAAAATATAAATAAAAAAGGAGAAAGAAAGGAAGAGAAAACAAATAAAAAAGAATTAAAAGAAGGCATGGTCTTAGTAAATGTCAAATTTTGGGGCCAAATTCAATTCTAGCCCAAACAAGCCCTCAAATCCGGTACAAATCTTTACCCTGAACGACCAAAACCCATTCCCCAACCCGGCCTGCCTCCCCTTTAATAAAACGGCGTCGGTCAGTTTAATTTCAATCTCAGCCGTTGGTTCGTTTGATCCAACGATCGAGAACTGCCTAGGTTTTCAAGTATATAAAAATGTCGGATCCCTGACCTACCCCCCCAAAGGTCGTCTCTCTCACCCTCTATCACAGGATTATAACGCCGCCCTCCTCCGCTTCACGCTGCCGCCGGAAATCGCCTCACGGCGGCAGCCGACATCCAATGACGCTCAAATTCACACCATCTCTTCTCCCTCATCTCCCTATTCCATGCCCATCATCAATTTCCTTCAAATCCCTTTCAAAACCCCCAAATCCTTGAAACCCTAGGCGCCGTCACCACCGTGCACGGCGACACCAGCTCCGTTCACTCCCAAATTGACACCCTGGATCCCCCTTCCCTTCCTCTATCCAAATCCACCATCAATTTTCCCTAAAACCCACCCTAGGCCGTCGAATATCAAATCATAGAATTTCCGGCCAAAACATCACCTTGTCCAAACACCACCAAATTTACACCATAAGACCGCCTCCGTGTCCTCTATCAAACCCCCAAGGTTCTGACCCTCGAATTTGGCCGGAACCGTTCGAATATTGATTTGAATGTTTTCCGGCCAAAGCCCTAAGTGCTCCGAATTACTCCAAATTGGCCCCACATGATCTCCTCCCCTTCCTTATAATGCTGCTATCGTTATTGATGCTCAAATATCGCCGGAGCCCCCCTAATTCGGAATTTGGGAATAAGAGACTAAATCAGTGAGTTCTTCGAGTTTTTTTTCTTTTTTCTTTCCTTTGTCACTTGGCTCTCATAATTTTAACTGATAGCTTAGTGTTCATTTAGTTTATTATTGGTCCCATTCTGAGTTTTAATTTTCTACTTGATTTTCTTTTGTCCAGTTTAGTAGATTATTCTTTTAGTTTGATTGTGATTGTTCTGTCGATTTGGTAGAATTTATTCTTATTCACTTCAGTATCACTCTTAAAGGAATAATTGATTCTGATATTCTGTTAGTTTGATAATCTGTTAGTTGGTTTTATTAAGTTTGTTTGAATTAAATTCTGATATTCTTGTAGTTTAGGATAATTATCAGTTAGTTCATCTTCAGTTTAATTAGTCGGGTAATTAGCAGAATAGTTTAATTTGGTTAGTAGTTCAATTGATAAATTCAATAATACCTTAAGTAGTTCAATTCAAAGCTTTGGAAAATGTTTGGTTATAGCTATAGTTTAGATGTAAGTTCAGGGATAGTTTGGGCATTTGGAATTGAGTAGAACATGGTAGAGTCTTCTAGGACCTTTTAGATTAGGGCTTTAGTTGCAGTTGCAAGAAACATAGTGCACTAACTTGAGTAACAAGTTAATAAGTGAGGGACTAATATGTAAAATTTAAAAAAATCTGAAAGTGCCCCTCATGTTGCCTATAAAAGGCAGCCCCAATGCCTTGTTTAACAAGTTTAGAGCTCAAAAAATTCTCCCCCCAAAAATATCTTCAAGTTCCACAGATCTGAAAAAATTCAGATCTAAGCTCCTATTAGATCTTAGCTTTCTTCAAAGAAAAACCAAAAAACAATAGAAAAAAAAAACCAAAACTCTAAAAAAAAGGGTTACTGTTTCATTGCTTATTTTTAAATCACTTTCAACTTTTTCGGATCTGAGTAGTTTGAACTAGCTGATGGTTCAGTAGTCGTTTGTAGTTGATTTCTGGCTTCACTTAGATAATTTGATGCTGTTTGGGATTGATTTAAACATTTTCTAATCGCTGATCCTATTTCTGGAGCATTTCGAGTCCATTTGAGTGCATTTCAAGTGATTCGTAGTTGATTGCTTGAGCCTGCTTGGTTTCAAACTTTTCTGGGCTGTTGAACTAACTTCCTGAACTGTATACTGTTGCTGTTTGATCATCTCTTGGTCTGCTATTGTACTGCTGCTGCTGATTCTTCTTCTGTTAAAATTCCATTTCCAGGTACATATTCAAATCACAATTTGGTGTGGCTTTGAGTGAAGTGCTGAAATGAAAGACCTATTCATTTATTTTCTAAATATGTGTATTCATATTGTCATAATAGCTTAAATACTGATAATGAATGTTGTTCAGGATCATCTCCAAAATTACATAGGTGCTAGATGATTAAACTGGATACTGGATTGTATAATTTGGACTTTGGACTGTTGAATCTGTTTGTGGACATGATCAATCTTAGTATGATTTGATGTTAGATCTAGTTTCATGTTTTGTGGACAAGTAAATCAGGACTAGTTTGGATTCACAATCGCCTGTAAAATCACATATGGCATCCGTGCTAATCATAAGTTCAAGTTAAGGAGACTGGTCAAATACTCTCGCATGAAATAGTCTGTGCTAGCAGTTTACATTTTGCAAATGATAAACCTGAACGCTGACTTATTAATATGAGTGGAGTCAATTCAAACATAATTAGTCTATGTCGTGTAGTATTATCGTCGTTTTCAGTTTGTTCTTCACCTAGTGTTATCTAACAATCCACTAGCAGTTAAATGAGTGAAATAATATGAGTATTAAATTGGAAGTTGAATGATCAGTGCTTCGTTAATCTGAGGGGCTTTGAACAACTTGAATAAGTTTCAGTAATTATCTAATACAACTGAACTGGAATTTGGCCTGGCTTAACCGTTTGGGCTCAATAGCCCATTATCAAGAAGAGTAAATCTCAGGGCCTCAATGAACGGCCCAGGCCCAGTTGGATGTTTGTGTACGTTTGGGCCTGGGCCCAGGTCTGCTTGGTCAGTTTATGGGGTGCACATGATTTTAACTTTTCTTTTGTTGGGCTTGTCTTGGAGCCCAGTGGCTGCAATAAAGTACAAAATCACCATTAGGTCCAATAATAAATAGTTAGGGTCTTATTAGAGACGAATAAATATAGAAAATTATAGATTGCTTTAGGATTTTCCCTTTAAAATAAATAATAGATGAGACGAGCCTCGCCGAATAAAGTATAAATTGCGGGGCCCTCATTCAATGTTTAACTAAAAATACCTAGACTACGGGATGGGTCGTTTAGCGAATTTCACGGCCTTCCCCAAAGATAATAACGCGATAGCCTCCTCAGGCACGCACTTTAAATAATCTTACATTCCTAAATACGGGTGCACATTTATGTGACCCAAATCCAAATCTCAACGAAGTCGAAATGTGTCAAAAACCACGGGTGCATTTATGTGACGAGGTTCGAGACGTATTTTCATGACGTTGCAATTCTCTTAAATAAACAATAATAATAAAAGCGGTTCAAAGCTAAAGACATAAATCCAAAAACATGTACTAAAATCAAATAAATAAGCCAAATATGACAGTTGAGCGACCGTGCTAGAACCACGGAACCCGGGAATGCCTAACACCTTCTCCCGGGTTAACAGAATTCCTTACCCGGATTTCTGGTTCGTGGACTGTTAACAGAGTCCTAATTTCCTTGGTTCGGGATTCTAAACCGGTGACTTGGGACACCATTAATCTCCCAAGTGGCGACTCTGATTTTAATAACAAATCCCGTTCCGATTGTCCTTTAATTGGAAAAATTCCCTTTATTATACCCTTTTCGGGGGTGTAAGAAAAAAGGAGGTGTGACAGCTCTGGCGACTCTGCTGGGGACACAAACCCAGAACTTCGGTTCAGGGTTTAAGAATTTGAGCTTAGAATAATTGTTATGTTTGGCTTTATCTAATTTTCCTACATGTTTCCATGCCTCATGTGCTAAATGCTTTACCGCTTTGATATTATGTGAACTGTATATATAAACTGTGCCGAAACCCTTCTCTTCTCACCTCCGAGGATGTGCTCACTGGTGGAGACTCCCTATTCTGTTAGTGTCATACCTTGAAATAAGAAAGAGGCCGGACAAGTTACTAAGCCGGACGATCCCGCGGGTCCCCGGTACGTAGCCCCCTCCTCGACTCGAGTTGTCCGCTCGGGTACACAGTCTAGAACTTATACCCAGGTTTTGAACTTAGAATAACTTGAACTCATGCCGGATCCCTAGTAAGAACGCTTATTTGCATCACGTGCATTTTGACTTAGGGGACTCAACACAGGGGTTGGGTCCGTCTAGGACAGGTGTATCGGAATAATGGACCATCCTGATGCATCCTACTTGTGCATTTATCTGTTTTGAACTCGTATGCTGACCGACTTTGAATATCATGGAAAATTGAACAACAAAAAGAGAAAAGAGAAAATAGCAGCGTAGGGAGTTAATTACCTATATTAGAAAAACCAATGTCCAAGTAGTGCCGAAATGCTGCCGGATTTTGAGAAAATGAAAGAAAAAGAAGAAAAGTAGTTTTTTTTTAGTTTGTTTTGTTTACCAATGGAAAAGAGAACAAAAAGAGTTTTATTTTTAAATTAGTTTGCTTATTTGCCACCAAAAAAGAAAATATAGAAAAAAAGAAGGATTTTGCTTTCAGAAAAATGTCAACAAAAACATACAAAAGAGTCTTGTTTTCAAAAATAGTTAGGTTTATTTGCCCGAACTACGCAGGTTTGATTCTCACCGGATGTGAGATACGTAGGCAACCCCATCGGGTCCAACCTCCCCTTTTCAAAAATAGCAAAAAATGCCAATTTTTTTAATTTCATAAGTCGGGTGCCGCCATTCTTGTTTAAAATAAGCCGAATGTCGCCAAAAGGGCGCCGGAAGGTTGTTTTCGCAAGAACAGCCACCTTGAGTCAGTTTCAACGGTTAACAGGCACCGCCTTAAAATCTTCTCCACGAAGTGCTGAAAGGCCGTACTTGCAAAACCGGTCATTTGTTTTAAATTGGAAATTTGAACAAAAATAGTGTCATTTTTCATTGTTAGGTCAAATAATTGATTAAACCACCTTAATAAATGTGCAGCATGAGCACGACTCAAAATGAACCTTTTTCAATCATGCATAAAATCCCTTTGGAGTTGCGTCTGTGGTGGAACGACTTAGGAGGAGAAGGGCAAGAAGAGGTCAAAAAATATTTGAAAGGGCTTACCGGTTTGTTAGAGATTGTGCCTCGGGGAGACATCATCAGAGCATTGGTCACATGTTGGGACCCGGCACATAACGTCTTCCATTTCTCGGACTTTGAGATGACCCCGACACTAGAGGAAATAGCCGGCTACATCGGGAAAGATGAGGTTCCTTTAAGGCATAAGTACTTGGTTGCCCCGAGAGCTGTGGCTGTGCACAGATTTTTAGACTCGCTGAAAATAAGCAGGACGGTCCACAATGCAGATTTGGCAAATGGCTTTTGTACTCCACACTTCATATATCACAGATATGGCCATATAGGAGGTTTCAACAACCCGTAAAACAAGATATGTAGCAAAGGGAACCGCCAAAAATGGGAGGAGCATAGACGTTTTGCTTTTATGGTGGTCTTTTTGGGGCTTGTGGTATTTCCAAGGAAAGACGGAAACATTGACATAAAAATAGCCGGAGTTGTCAGCACTTTACTCACTCAAGCCAAAAGCACCCTTGCGCCCATGATATTAGCCGAAATCTTCCGCGCTCTTACAGCTTGCAAAGCCGGGGGAGACTTCTTCGAGGGGTGCAATTTATTGTTGCAAATGTGGATGACCGAACACTTGTGCCATCGTCCTCAGTTCCTGAGTTATGGGTCTACAATGAAGACATGTATAGAAGAGTTTTACACAAGGATTAAGGGGATCAGCTTGCCCGAGGGATTCACGGGTTGGACTTCATACTTTCGATCCCTCACTGCTAGTCAAATAGAGTGGACATTTGGATGGTTGCCTGTCAATGAAATCATATATATGCCAGCAACGGGGCCGACTTCCTTTTGATGGGTCTTAAGAGCATCCAGCCCTACGCCCCGTATCGGGTTTTAAGGCAACTCGGGAGGTGCCAAATACTGCCAAAAGATGGCGATCTTAGTGCTCAGGTGGTTGAAATTAGCCTTGACGGAAAGTTCCCAGAAGCAAGAGTCCGCCAGATCTGGAATGAATGCCAATACTTAAAAGAGGATACTTGCGTACAGGATCGGGCTAAAGGCGAAGTGTCGCTAGGATACCTTGCTTGGTATAGGAGAGAATATGAGCATGAAAGGCCAGCTAAAAGACCTCACATCCGGGAGTTTGTTGAATCGTCGCAAGAACAGTGGGCTTGGTTAGCTAAAGAAAATGAGTACAGGGCCCGCATAGGAGCATTGGAAAAACAGGTCCAAGACCTCCGATTTGAAAATAGCGTGCAAGCCGCGGCTGACGAAGGTGAGAGAAAGAAATTGGCCAAAGAGAATGAAGCCTTACGA
>NW_017670308.1:0-8089 GCF_001879085.1 Nicotiana attenuata
CTCCATATCGAGTTTTGAGACAGCTTGGGAGATGCCAAATAGTGCCACAGGATGAGGATCTTAGTGCTCAGATAATTGAGAATAGCCCTGACGGACAGTTTCCTGAAGCAAAAGTCCGCCAGATTTGGAACGAATGTCAATACTTAAAAGCAAATACGTGCGTACAGGATCGGGCCAAAGGCGAAGTGTCGCCAGGATATCTTGCTTGGTATAGGAGAGAACATGAGTACGAGAGGCCAGCTAAAAGACCACACCTCCAGGACTTTGTCGAATCATCACAGGATCAGTGGGGTTGGTTGGAAAAAGAAAGGGAATACAGGGCCCGCATAGGAGCATTGGAAAAACAGGTCCAAGACCTCCAGTTTGAAAACAGCATGCAAGCCGTGGCTGATGAGGGTGAAAGAAAGAAATTGGCCAAAGAGAATGAAGCCTTACGAGTCCAAATCCAAAAGATGAAGCTAGCGGCCGAAAATCCCGTCAGGAGTGCCAAAGATGCAAAGCTTATAGAAAATCTAAGGCAAAAAGTGAATGACTACAGTTTTGACCTCAACAAAGCAGAAAGGGAATTAGCCGGGGTTCGGAAACAAGTGGCTAAAAACGCGGAAGAACGGGCCCGCATGGTTAAGCAGTTGAAAGAAGAATACGACAATGAGGTCACGGGATTAAAGAAAAAGGTCATTGCCACAGAGAACAAAATGATCAAACAGGCAAAAGAATTCAAAGTTGAAAGAGAGCACTGCTACACGGCATTGGCACAATTAGAAATGGACTTGCAACAACTCCAGGAACAAAACCAGGTAGCCGAGCAAACTTTGGAAAATAGGGCCCAATAGATAGGGCGGTTGCTTCAAGAAAAAGGCAGAATCAGAGAGAGAATCTTAACCATTGCTCACTCCATTACTAGGAAATGCCAAGTGTGCGAGAACATGACTCGTACCACCTTCTTTGCATCGGTGATGATATTTGTGAAGCAGATAATGAGTGACCTGGACAGACTTCAAGGGGGACTTGCATATAGGCTCGCGGCGATACTGAACGATGTCCCGCGGGCACCAGTAGCTTTAATGTATTCATGATTGTCATTTAAGTCTGTATTTCCTATTCTACTAGAGTTTGTCATTTGAGTCTGTATTTCCTTTGCTACTAGAGTCTGTCAGTTGTCTGAGTCTCTATTTCCTTTTCGTTAAAAGTCAGTCAGTTGATTGAGTCTGTATTTGCGTTTAAAATAGAATAGGGATGGTGGAGTCTGTAGTTCTTTTCTGCATTAGAGTCTGTTAGTTGTTTTAATCTGTTAGTTTTGAGTCTTTGTAATAGACGTATTTGCTATCAATAAAATTGAAAATCCCAAAAACATCTTGCTTCTACTTTACATTATTCGTCACGAACTACGCTCGGTTTGATTCATGCGGGGTCATGATACGTAGGCAATCTACATAGGATTCGACCGTAACCGAATAAAAATAGAAAAATAAGAGAGAAAATGCAAAAAGAAGGAGCGGCAAGAAACAATGGAAAAACAAAAAGGAAGTGGCACCTAGAAATAAGGAAAAGCCGGGATGACGCATGCAACCAAGCAAAGGCATAATAGAACTGGTTAACTACTTAGGTGCATTCATTCCCAAATGTGCGGTCGCTTATCTGTTAATGCCCTAACCACTAACAAAGTTGTTGTTGATGAGTTCAGGCAAGTGGTTAAGTTGACTGGTATTCTGGCAACCCATCCCTACAACACCCGCTCTAAGGATAAGTCAAACATGGTCAACCAGGAATTAGAAGCAAGCATTGTCGACCCGTCTAGGGAGGAGGAAATAGTGGAAGTTAATGAAATGAAGGAGGAGATGTATAAACTGAAGCAACAAATGGCCGAGATGTACCAGGCCTGGTCAAAGGGACATCCACCACCAGCCTATCCTGCTAACCCCGCCTACATCCCACCACTAGCTCAGCCTCAAGATCCTCCCACAGTGAACTCGTCTCCGGCTTTCCCTACTTACCAGCAGTACTACGGAACCACCTCTCAAACGCCGCCACCTCCACCACCCAAACAAATTCCATGCCCTCCACCGCCAGCTACTCCTGTGTTTGTGGCTCCTCCACCAGCCGCCTTACACAGATCCTCTAGCGAACCTTTGTTCCAAACCCATGATAACCAGTATTACCCACCCGAACCCACCTTCAAACCCCCAGAACCATGCTCTTACACTCCCCGTTTTGATCTCTCAACTGAAGAAGAGAAGCCTCCCAAAAACCCTGAGCAAGAGGAGATGATACGAAAGGTCAAGAGCTTAGAGCAGTCATTCAGAAATATGCAGGGTCTCGGAGGTCAAGTGAGTGTAGCCTACAAGGATTTGTGCTTGTTTCCCAATGTCCAGTTGCCAGCAGGGTTAAAGCTACCCAAGTTTGACTTATATGATGGACATGGTGATCCGGTGGCCCATTTAAGGGGGTTCTGCAGCAAAATGAGAGGAGCTGGGGGAAGGGACGAGTTATTGATGGCTTACTTCAGTCAAAGTCTAAGTGGAGCAGCCTTGGAATGGTACACACGACAGGATCATGCTCGATGGTACACTTGGGATGATTTGGCCCAAGCATTTGCATGTCATTTTCAGTATAATCTCGAAATTGTCCCGGACCGTCTGTCACTGACTAAAATTGAGAAGAAGCCCGGAGAAAGCTTCAGAGAGTACGGTTTCCGATGGAGAGAGCAGGCGGCAAGAGTCGATCCTCCAATGAAAGAGAGCGAGATGGTTGATTATTTCCTACAGGCTTTGGAACCCACCTACTATGGTCACTTGGTGTCAGCAGTGGGAAAAACTTTCAACGAGGTAGTGAAAATGGGAAGTATGGTGGAAGAGGGGCTTAAGTCCAACAAGATTATGAGCTATTCGGCAATCAAAGCAACTACCCAGGCTATTCAGAGCGGCACTGGAGGGGTATTGGGAAAGAAAAAGAAAGAAGATGTTGCAGTAGTGGAATCGAGAGCTTGGTCCAGGGGTCCATCACCATATTATCACCAACCTCGACCTCATCCCCAAACCTACCCACACACCCCATATGGCCCACCGCAACACTACTACCCACCTCCTGTCCCCCATTTCTCTGTCCACCATGCCCAAACATACCCCCAACCTCCTACCCATGCGCAATGGCGCGCACCCACCCCACAAAATACTTACCCAGCTCAAAGCACCTACCCACCCCCGAGAGCCAACAGAAACCCCACTGGAACCGGTTTTCGACCTAACCCTGCATCTAAGAATGATAGGCTGCAAGAAGAAGACTTTTACGTCGAATCTTACACTGACTTATACCACAGATTGAGACAGTTGGGCATGTTGAGTCCGATTGAACCCAAATTGCCAAATCCTCCCCCAAGGAATCTGGACCACTCTGTGAGTTGCGAGTATTGCTCAGGTGCTCCGGGACATGACACAGAAAAATGCTGGCATTTGAAAACGGCCATCCAGGAGCTCATTGACACCCGCCGAATTGAAGTGCAAGCCCCAGAGACGCCTAACATCACTCAGAATCCATTGCCAACCCATCACGAGACCCATATGATTGAGTTAGTACAAAAGGGAGAGCATAAGAAGCCTTCACAAACCGTAATGATGATCAGGGCTAGTGAGGACAGATCAAATGAGAAACCAACAAGTGGGAGAGCATCGATCAAGGTAGAAGAGACAGTTAGCAAACCAGTTGTGGTGATAAAGAAGGAGCCTTTGAGCAGTGTTGCAGTAAAACAAGAACCAGCTAAAGTGGTAGTGCCGGGGGCAGCTGTCAAGCCCGCTGTGATTGTAAAAGGGGCTCGCACAGAGCCGGTTATCATCAAGCCAGTGACTCAGTTACCAGTAATCAGTGAAAAGGCCGTCCCATGGAATTACGGCCGAGTGACAGTGACGTATAAGGGGAAGGAAGTTAAGGAAGAAGTTTGTGAAACCCATGGGCTGACTCGCTCAGGAAGATGCTTTGCCCCTGACGAGCTGAGAAAAGCTAAAATTACCAAAGATAATCCAGTACCAGTAAAGAAAGCCGTAACTGAAGAAGAGGCAGAAGAATTCTTGAAGAAGATGAAGGCACAAGATTACTCCATTGTAGAACAGTTGAGGAAAACCCCGGCACAGATCTCATTGCTATCATTATTGATCCACTCGGATGAGCACCGCCAGGCATTGATGAAAATTTTGAATGAAGCCCATGTTCCTGATAAGATTTCCGTGAACCATCTAGAGAAAATAGCAAACAAGATTTTCGAGGTCAACAGGGTTACATTTTCTGATGATGAGCTGCCTTTGGAAGGCACTGAGCATAATAGAGCACTCTACCTCACGGTGAAATGTGAAGACTCTGTGGTCACCCGGGTGCTGATTGACAACGGGTCCAGTGCAAACATCTGCCCTCTCTCCACCCTGGAAAAGTTAAAGGTGGACAGTGAGAGAATCCACAAGAATAGTATTTGCGTGCGAGGATTTGATGGAGGAGGAAAGGACACAGTTGGGGATATAGTGTTGGAACTGACGATAGGTCCGGTTGAATTTACTATGGAGTTCCAGGTGCTCGACGTGGCTGTTTCTTACAATCTCTTGCTAGGCCGACCCTGGATTCATGCAGCAAAAGCAGTGCCATCTACCTTGCACCAGATGGTCAAATTCGAGTGGGACAGGCAAGAGATTGTGGTGCATGGGGAAGATAGTTCGTGTGCTCTGGGTGGTGCCATTGTGCCTTTCATAGAAGCTGAGGACGACAAAGGTCCATGGGTTTATCAAGTCTTTGATACGGTATCGGTTGAAAAGATCCCGGAAGGGGAGTGTATTCCTGTGCCAAAGGTAGCTACTGCCTCCGTCATGGTTGCGTCGGAAATGCTGAGACGGATTTGTACCTGGAAAGGCTTGGGGTTGCTTCTTTGCAAGGCATCGTACAGCCGGTATCCCGTTCCTGGAAACCTGGATACTTTTGGTTTAGGCTTCAAGCCCACTGTGCAGACATAAGGCGAGCTAGAAAAATGAAAAAGAAAGCATGGACCCTTCCAAAACCTATTCCCCGCCTTTCCCGTTCCTTTGTCAGGCCTGGTACTAGGAAGCGCCTAGCAACAGCAATGCCCCGTTGTATGATTGATCCCGACAAGGAGCTGATCGAGAGGTTTGAAAAGCTGTTTGATGAGGTGAATGTATTGGAGGCCGGAGAAGGTCCAAGCAAGGCAGATGTTCAGTTCGTGGGCCCCAGGCAAAGCTTAACAATTGGGAAGCAACTCCCCTTCCTACCCGGAGGGAGTCTTGGTAGTTAGTTTTGATTTCCTTTCAGTTTAATCTGGATTATTTCCAAGGTTGTAATTCGGATGCTATGTTCCGTCCGTTTGGATGAGTTAAACCTTATTATCTTAAATGTTAATGAAATGCAATTTTCCTCCTTTTTCATTCCTGATAGTTTTTATTTTGTCTTTCTTTTCCTTCTTGTACAGTCCCTTTTACGCTGGTTTCAGTGATGTGTCATGCATGAGGAGTCTTCGGCCTAGTCTTAAATGCCAATCTAACTCCGAAATAATAATATAAGAAATTGAGTGTGATGACGAAATAGAATATGATGATGAGGAAGCTTTTGAGGAAATCAGTAAAGAATTAAGCCATTTTGAAGAAAAACCCAAACCTAATCTGAATGACACAGAGGCAATCAATTTAGGGGATCAGGAGAATGTACGGGAAACGAAAATAAGTGTCCATTTGGAACCTCAACTCAGAGAAGAGATAATTAAAGCGTTGTTTGAGTACAAAGATGTTTTTGCGTGGTCATATGACGATATGCCTGGTTTAAGCACCGATTTGGTGGTCCGCAAATTGCCAACCGACCCAGCATGCCCTCCTGTCAAGAAGAAGCTAAGGAAATTTAAAACAGACATTAGTGTGAAAATCAAAGAAGAGGTCACCAAGCAGTTTGAGGCAAAGGTCATCCGGGTCACGCGGTATCCCACCTAGTTAGCCAATGTTGTGCCTGTACCAAAGAAGGATGGAAAGACTAGAGTGTGCGTAGATTACCGTGATCTCAATAAGGCGAGTCCAAACGACAACTTCCCACTGCCAAACATGAGATTGGTTCCTTCGTGGATTGTTATGCGGGCTATCGCCAGATTTTGATGGATGAGGATGATGCGGAAAAGACGGCATTCATCACTCCTTGGGGAACGTATTGTTATAGGGTCATGCCATTTAGGCTGAAGAACGCAGGGGCAATGTATATGAGGGCAATGACCACCATGTTCCATGACATGATACATCAGGAAATTGAGGTCTATGTAGACGACGTGATCATAAAGTCAAGGAAGCAATGTGACCATGTCAAGGATCTGAGGAAGTTTTTTCAGAGGCTCCGCAGGTACAACCTCAAGCTTAATCCAGCAAAGTGTGCGTTTGGAGTCCCATCTGTGAAGTTGATAATAGGCAAAATCTAGATGATTTAGCTATTATGTATGCTTTCGCTTGATTATATTCCAAGGTCATATTATGATTAATTGATAAAATATGGGCTCTAATTGTGAATTGTATATATCTCAGGGTAAGAAGCTTATATTATGCTAGAAAATGTGATTTGGAACCATTTTGGAGCAACAAAGATCCCTCGAAGTTTTGTATGGTTGAACACAAGGCAAAATATCAAGGCCACAGCACAACTGGGCTAGCGCGCCCAAATGCGCTGCAGCGCTAATAAATGCACAGTCAAGACAGAACCTCAGCAAACTAGCGCGGCCAAATGCGCGGTCAAATGCGCTGCAGCGCTAGTCCAAAATCCGGCGATGGTTCATTAGGGGCAAAAGTAGAAATCTGGAAAAAAAAAATTCACTTAACATATATAAGGTCAAGCTCGCCCAAGGAAGTTTTTATCAAGGTTTTCATAGGCTAAAGCAAGACAGAGAGAGGCAAGAGGCAAGGAGGAAATTGGATCATCAAGTTTTTCTTTTCTTCTCTTCGTTTTTGCTAATTATGATGAAATTGAATATACTTGTGATGAACAATAGTATGAGTGGCTAAAACCCATTGTTCTAGGGTTATGGGTAAAACATGAATGTTGTTGTTTGAGGTTTAATTTGACAAAGTTGGTTCATCATATTGAGTTGTTTATTTAATTCTGTTATTAATTGTTTTGCTGAGTAGCTAACAGTGAAACACTATCTATGAATCTAGAATTGAACTCGAAAGTGGGAATTCTAGGTTGCATATAGGATTAAATAGAGCAGGTTCTTGAACCCGGGCCTCGGGGAACGGATTTGCAATTGGGATAGACATATACCCACTTGCCTTGCTTGGTTAAAATACAGGAATTGTAAATGCGTTCTTGTTAATCTTAATTCCATAGAAATATAGGCATTGAGTTAGCTTGAGCAGGCGAGTAAGAACTCGACAGATTCTTAGGAGTAATATAAACCTTGTCAATCAATAACCCAGATAAATCGATTAGTCATCTTAAGCTAAGGACACAACAAGATTGTTAACTAGCCCGTGACCCTGGAATATCCTCTCCTACTGTGTGTTATTCGAAACTTCTGTTCGTTTGGTTAATTGCTTTAGTTAGATTATTTCTTGATAATTTAGGTAGTGAAATAAATATATCTTTATTTTGTGACACATCTCTTGAATAAGTAAAGTAATTGGGTTTGAATCAGTCAATAGTTGATCACAAGTCTTCGAGGGAACGATACTGTACTCACTACTCTATTACTTGACGATCACGTGCACTTGCGTGGGTGTTTTTGGTCGCAACAAGCTAAAGAAGACGCTGCCGGGGACCAACAAATTAGAAACTTGACAGAATCAAGCAATACTATCAACGTATTCGAGTTTTAACTTTCAGTTCACTTTGGTTGTGCTAATACAGGATTCTCTGTTGAATGCGAAGAAGTAGAAGCACAAACAATCTCCTTCCTCTCGATCCCAAAATTGAACAAACACTTTACAGATTGAGGAGGGAGGTGGATGCGAGAACTAGAATTGAAAGAGAGTTGGACATCATAGTTCAACCACAGCCAATTGAGATGGCAGGTAATGAGGAACGCGCGGTGATTGAAGCCGCAAGGCCCAGTCTGGCTAATATGACTCAGGCT
>NW_017670308.1:11697-12442 GCF_001879085.1 Nicotiana attenuata
AAGTAATCGTCTACACAGATCATTCAGCCATCAGGTACTTGTTTGAGAAAAAGGACGCCAAGCCGAGATTGATTCGGTGGGTCCTACTGTTGCAAGAGTTTGATTTGGAGATCCGGGATCGTAAAGGAACAGAAAATCAAGTGGCAGATCACCTATCCAGATTAGAAAATCGGAACCATGTGGCTGAAGGGGGTGCAATCAAAGAAACATTCCCTGATGAATAGTTATTGGCAATCACCTCAAGCACAGCTCCGTGGTATGCAGACTATGTGAACTTTATTGCAAGAGGAGTGACACCACCAGAATTGACACCAGACAATAGAAGAAGGTTCTTGCATGACGTGAGACTTTACATGTGGGATGAGCCATTCTTGTACAGGCTCTGTGCTTATCAGTTGGTGCGGAGATGTGTTCCTGAGGAAGAAATGAGCTCCATACTTCATAGCTGTCACTCCTCGCCATATGGGGGTCATCACGGTGGAGACAAAACCGCTCAGAAAATGCTGCAATCAGGTTTTTAATGGCCAAAATTGTTCAGGGATGCACATGCCTTTGTTAAAATGTGTGACAGGTGCCAGAGAACCAGAACAATCACGAAGAAGCACGAGATTCCACTGCACAACATTCTGGTAGAGGAGCTGTTCGATGTTTGGGGAATTGACTTCGATGGGGACCGTTTTCCGATACGTCTAACGGGTCACTAGGGTACATCTTGGTGGCAGTTGACTGTGTGTCTAAGTGGGTG
>NW_017670308.1:14825-18527 GCF_001879085.1 Nicotiana attenuata
GTGCCAGAAAATATAGCTGTGGATGGGGCTGGGTCAAAAAGGAAGGCAAGTTCCGTGCGGATAAAGTGAAGACGGGCAAGGAGCCGGCAGTGAGAGAGGCAGCAGCATCAAGCAGCTCTGATGATGAGTCCGACGATGAGGATAGTGATGAGGAGTCTGAGGGAGCCGCACCACAGGCCCAGGAGCAAAATGTGGCAGCTGCCGGAACTTCTGCGCCTGCAACATCTTCAGGGGCTGCCCGGGTGTCTCGTTTTACTGCTATGGAGCAGGATATGGCAGGTCTGCGGGCCTCCATGACTGAGTTGGGCACCCGTGTGGACTCTATAGCTGACCGACAAGTCAAGTTGGAGAAGAAGTTTATGGGTTGGCTACGAGCTTTGGGGCGTGCATGCAACGTGAACCCCGAAACCGTCTCCGACCAGGAGTAACACCTCAGGGAAGTCCTTCACCTCTCTGCTCTTTCTAATTTACAGCCATGGGGACATGTCTGCATTTTAAGTGTGGGGTGGGGATTTCTTCGGTGTATGTTGTATATAGTTGTATGAATTAACTGTTTGTTTTGTTTGTTTCATATTGACTTGAAAGTTTTTGTTGAGTAGGAGTCGTTTGTTAATTTAGGTAAATGGCTCGGCCCGACGACGGATCCCTTTCGACGGGGTTCTTGAGGGATTGAGTCGAAAAAAAAAACTGAAAAATTGTAGGCTCTTCCTGATGACGGATCTTTTAGACGATTTTCTTGAGGGAAGTGAGTCTAGAGAAAACAACAAAAAGATTTTTTTCTTCTTAGGTAGTGTATCAACTCCCCCTTAGTTTTTTCTTAGGTAGAGACCCCAGAGCGTTGACACACCTGAACACAATAGACCCTAGAGTGTAACGCTTAGTCTTAATTGTTGAATCTCACTGAAGGTGTCGTAATTTGTATGTTTGTACTGAATTGAATGCTCGTAACAGAGCGTCTTGATGAGCTAATCTGAATGAGTCATATGCCATGTGTGGTGAGGTTTTTGTATAGCCCATGCATTGTACTTGTGTCTAGAACTTGCCCAATATGTGAATTGAAGCGAAATCTTAGGTGATGCTCGGTTTGAAAAATGATCTTAGGCTTTCTTTGACCTTTTTGAGCTTAATTGCTTATCACAAATAAAATCTATCCCTAGTTAACCCTTTTGAGCCTATAGACTTTTATTTGGCACCCACATTATAAGCCTATATCCTTTTTATTCTTAATTGACATTGTTTTGATCCTTTTACCTTTTAAAGCACTTTAATTGAAAAATAAGTGCTAACAGAAGTAAGAAGGAACTAAAAGTGGGGTGGCTTTTCAGTGGAACCAATAGAAGGAAGAAAGGTGCACTTGTTTTGTGAAATAATACACCACTATCAAAAAAAAAAAGAAGAGGTGAATAAATTGTCTTGTTCTTGCTAGTGAGTATAAACTAAAGTAGTGCTTAAAGAAAGAGGGAACAGTGTTGGGAGTGATTTTAGTTATGAAATTGAAGTAGGGATTGAAGAAATTGCGCTCAAAGTGATTATGTGATGTGTTAAAGTGCTTAGGAGGGTGAACCACTATTCCTAAATATATTCTACCCGTCCCTTAGCCCACATTACAACCATGAAAAAGTCCTAATTGATTTTAGACCGAGTGAGCCTACATTAGTAGAGATTTACATTAAGGGCAAGCTTATGGTACCATTTGCATACATGTGACTTCTTTTGTGAGTGTGAGTGATTATTCGTTGATAATATCATGAAATTCGATTGGGTGAATTGATCTATATAATTTTGCTATGATTGTGAGGGCATATGATTCGTGATGGAAAAGCAAATCTTGACTTCTGTGTAGAGTACTCTGAGGAAGTGTGAATATTGCAGGGCACTTGAGAGTCGGCTTTGAGGCTAGGGTTGTTCACTGCTAGGCGTAATGTATGTACATTGTTCTAGGTGTAAGGCGTTAGGGGAAAAGATTGAGTGAATGAATCTCTAGAGAGTATAGTTTGATTGCTCGATGACTAGCAATGAATTAAGTGTGGGGTGTTGATAATAGGCAAAATCTAGATGATTTAGCTATTATGTATGCTTTCGTTTGATTATACTCCAAGGTCATATTATGATTAATTGATGAAATATGGGCTCTAATTGTGAATTGTATATATCTCAGGGTAAGAAGCTTATATTTTGCTAGAAAATGTGATTTGGAACCATTTTGGAGCAACAAAGATCCCTCGGAGTTTTGTATGGTTGAAGACAAGGCAAAATATCAAGGCCACAGCACAACTGGGCTAGCACGCCCAAATGCGCTGCAGCGCTAATAAATGTCCAAGACAAAACCTCAGCAAACTAGCGCAGCCAAACTAGCGCGGTCAAATGCGCTGCAGCGCTAGTCCAAAATCCGGCGATGGTTCATTAGGGGCAAAAGTGGAAATCTGGAGAAAAAAAAATTCTCTTAACCTATATAAGGTCAAGCTCGCCCAAGGAAGTTTTTATCAAGGTTTTCATAGGCTAAAGCAAGACAGAGAGAGGCAAGAGGCAAGGAGGAAATTGGATAATCAAGTTTTTCTTTTCTTCTCTTCGTTTTTGCTAATTATGATGAAATTGAATATACTTGTGATGAACAATAGTATGAGTGGCTAAAACCCATTGTTCTAGGGTCATGGGTAAAACATGAATGTTGTTCTTTGAGGTTTAATTTGACAAAGTTGGTTCATCATATTGGGTTGTTTATTTAATTCTGTTATTAATTGTTTTGCTGAGTAGCTAACAGTGAAACACTATCTATGAATCTAGAATTGAACTCGAAAGTGGGAATTCTAGGTTGCATATAGGATTAAATAGAGCAGGTTCTTGAACCCGGGCCTCGGGGAACGGATTTGCAATTAGGATAGACATATACCCACTTGCCTTGCTTGGTTAAAATACAGGAATTGTAAATGCGTTCTTGTTAATCTTAATTCCATAGAAATATAGGCATTGAGTTAACTTGAGCAGGCGAGTAAGAAGTCGACAGATTCTTACGAGTAATATAAACCTTGTCAATCAATAACCCAGATAAATCGATTAGTCATCTTAAGCTAAGGACACAACAAGATTGTTAACTAGCCCGTGACCCTGGAATATCCTCTCCTACTGTGTGTTATTCGAAACTGCTATTCGTTTGGTTAATTGCTTTAGTTAGATTATTTCTTGATAATTTAGGTAGTGAAATAAATATATCTTTATTTTGTGACACATCTCTTGAATAAGTAAAGTAATTGGGTTTGAATCAGTCAATAGTTGATCACAAGTCTTCGAGGGAACGATACTCTACTCACTACTCTATTACTTGACGATCACGTGCACTTGCGTGGGTGTTTTTGGTCGCAACAAGTTTTTGGCGCCGTTGCCGGGGACTTAGAAATTAGCTACTTGACTGACTTGAGCTTTTATTATTTATTTATTCGAGTTTTAACTTTCAGTTCACTTTGGTTGTGCTAATACAGGATTCTCTGTTGAATGCGAAGAAGTAGAAGCACAAACAATCTCCTTCCTCTCGATCCCGAAATTGAACAAACACTTCACAGATTGAGGAGGGAGGTGGACGCGAGAACTAGAATTGAAAGAGAGTTGGACATCGTAGTTCAACCACAGCCAATTGAGATGGCAGGTAATGAGGAACGCGCGGTGATTGAAGCCGCAAGGCCCAGTCTGGCTAATATGACTCAGGCT
>NW_017670308.1:18943-21409 GCF_001879085.1 Nicotiana attenuata
ATGATGGAAACTGTTCTTTGATGGGGCTGCCAACACCAAAGGCATCGGGATAGGAGCAGTACTGATTTCCGAGATATGGCAACACTACCCTGTTACGGCTCAACTTCGTTTCTATTGCACCAATAACATGGCTGAATACGAGGCGTGTATCTTGGGTTTGAGGTTGGCTATAGACATG
The DNA here is from genome assembly GCF_001879085.1 of Nicotiana attenuata. Taxonomy (NCBI): domain Eukaryota; kingdom Viridiplantae; phylum Streptophyta; class Magnoliopsida; order Solanales; family Solanaceae; genus Nicotiana; species Nicotiana attenuata. The sequence continues at coordinate 19,122 of NW_017670308.1, forward strand.
GGTGTCCAGGAAATCTTGGTCATGGGTGACTCGGATCTTTTGGTGCACCAGATTCAGGGGGAATGGGAAACACGAGACTTAAAGCTCATACCGTACCGGCAGTGTTTGCATGAGCTTTGTCAACGGTTTCAATCAATAGATTTTAGGCATATTCCAAGGATTCATAATGAGGTTGCCGACGCTTTGGCTACTTTGGCGTCAATGTTGCATCATCCGGATAAGGCTTATGTGGACCCTTTGTAGATTCAGGTCCGCGATCAGCATGCCTATTGTAACATGGTGGAAGAAGAACTTGATGGTGAACCGTGGTTCCATGATGTCAAAGAATACCTCAGGAAGGGAATATATCCAGCACAGGCCACAAGGGATCAAAAGAGGGCAATTCGACGCTTGGCAAGCGGATTTTTCTTCAGTGGAGGAGTGTTGTACAAAAGAACTCCAGATCTTGGTTTATTGAGATGCATAGATGCTAAACAGGCTACAATTATCATGATCGAGGTACATGCGGGAGTTTGTGGACCTCATATGAGTGGATATGTATTGGCAAAGAAGATTCTCCGAGCGGGTTATTATTGGCTTACTATGGAACGGGATTGCATCAGTTTCGTGCGCAAGTGTCATCAATGTCGGGTACATGGAGATTTGATTCATTCTCCACCATCTGAGTTGCATACAATGTCGGCACCATGGCCTTTCGTTGCTTGGGGAATGGACGTCATTGGGCCGATCGAGCCAGCAGCATCGAATGGGCACAGGTTTATTCTGGTAGCCATTTATTATTTCACTAAGTGGGTTGAAGCGAAAAATTTCAAGTCTGTGACCAAAAAGGCAGTGGTCGATTTTGTGCATTCAAATATCATCTGTCGGTTTAGAATCCCGAAGGTAATCATCACGGACAATGGGGCCAATCTCAACAGTCATTTGATAGCGGAGACATGTCAGCGGTTTAAGATCACGCACCGCAATTCCACCCCATATTGTCCTAAGGCGAATGGACCGGTCGAAGCAGCTAACAAGAACATCAAGAAAATACTTCGGAAAATGGTAGAAGGGTCCAGGCAATGGCATGAGAAGTTACCTTTTGCCCTGTTAGGCTACCGCACTACTGTTCGTACCTCAGTAAGGGCGACTCCTTATTCACTGGTGTACGGCACTGAGGCAGTAATACCCGCAGAAGTTGAAATACCGTCCCTTCGGATTATCGCCGAGGCAAAAATTGATGATGTTGAATGGGTCAAAGCCCGCTTGGAACAACTAAGTTTGATTGATGAAAAGAGATTGGCAGCAGTATGTCACGGTCAGTTGTACCAACAGAGAATGGCAAGAGCATATAACAAGAAGGTGCGTCCGCAGAAGTTTGAAGTAGGGCAATTGCTGTTGAGGCGTATCTTACCTCATTGGGCTGAAGCGAAAGGAAAGTTCGCCCCGAACTAGCAGGGGCCATTTGTCGTAACCAGAGTGTTGTCCAATGGCGCATTATATTTGACAGATGTGGAAGGAAAATGTGTAGAAATGGCTATCAACTCTGATGCAGTCAAGCGATACTATGTATGATTTCTTTGTCTAGTTTGTACTTGATTGTACTTGGCATGTGTTTGAAGATTGGAATGACGAAGCCGTTTTGTTCTGCTATCCAAATACTTTATCCTTTGTTACCCCTTTTGAGCCTCGTTTATTTTCTTTTATACCCCTCTTTCGGAATCAGTAGCAAAGACCGGAAATACAAGCATGAAAGATAAGTCAAGGAAAAAGAGAAAAGAAGAAAAATGAAAAGAAAGAAAAGGAAAAGAAGAAAAGAAATGCAAAGAAGGAAAAGAAAAGAAGAAGAGAAGAGAAAACAGAAAAGAAAGAAAAAAAAAGAGAAAAGGAAAGAGAAAAGAAAAAAGAAAAAAAGAAAAAAAAGAAAAAAGGAAAAGAGAAAAGAAAGTGGAAGAAAGGGAAGATCACAACAACAGAGTAATTTTATGACCTGAACTACGTTCGACTTGATCCCGAAAGGGTACGTAGGCAGCCTCTCCTTGAGGTTCAGTCACACCAAAACAAAATTCCAAAAGTTCCCCATGAAAGAAACTGGGGCAGAAGTTGTGGTTGTTGTGAGGAATTTGATTCCGAAAGTTGTAACTTTGAACCCATGTTAAGTTGTTTTGAGCCTTTGATACCCTTCTTTCTAACCTCATCCAAAAGCCTGCATTACGGTCCAAAGAAAGACCTTCTGATCAATCTTCAGGAAGTGCCAATACGAGCAAGTAAAAGTGATTCACGTCAGGGGCAACACTCCGGTGCAAGAA
>NW_017670308.1:21784-72293 GCF_001879085.1 Nicotiana attenuata
ACTAACCAACCATCTTATATTAACTAAGGTACGTTTCTTTTGTATTGTAAACAAGTGGCAGAAGTTTTGTTTGCTTCGGAGAAACCCTCCGTAATGAAAGGCAACACCCAAACAGGTATGACTGGAAACTCTCAGGGCCCTCCTGGAAAATGGGACTTAGTTTAGATGTCAAAACAATCATGAGTAGCACATTTAGCATAAATATACCCCAAAGGAATAGAAGTTGGTTGCTAAGTTTGCATGCTTAAGATAGGATTCAATTAGAAGTTTTCAGGACCCTCCTGGATAATGGGGCGTAGTTTTAAGGTCGGTTTAGATAACAAGATATAGTGGAAGTCGTACCTTTAGTAGATATAACTCAGGTAAAAACTGTCTTTTAGCTAGAAGTTGTCAGGACCCTCCTGGATAATGGGGAGTAGTTTAAAGCCTTTTTGATAACAAGTGTGGTGGGAGTACTACCTTTAGAAAATATAACTTAGGTTCGTAACTGCTAGGAGTTGTCAGGACCTCCCTGGATAATAGGACTTAGCTTTCAAATCCTTATAATAGTTGGTAGAATAATTCAATTTAACACTCACATCTGTGCCCAGCCACCAAACTGGGGCAGGAAATGTTCTTTGTTTTCTTTATTTTGTTGCAATCAGGCGCCCACCTGGAGAACAAGGGAATACATTTCAAGCTCAGCAATCAGGCGCCCACCTGGAGAACAAGGGAATACATTTCAAGCTCAGCAATCAGGCGCCCACCTGGAGAACAAGGGAATACATTTCAAGCTCAGCAGTCAGGCGCCCACCTGGAGAACAAGGAATGCGTTTCAAGTTCAGCAGTCAAGTTTTAATATTTGGTAACGTAACGCGCCCAGCAGAAGATTTTCTTTGTCTATTTTATTGAAGTCAGGCGCCCACCTGGAGAACAAGGGAATACTTATCAAGCTCAGCAGTCAGGCGCCCACCTGGAGAACAAGGGAAGTACAATGCAAATTTTATCTTTCAAGTTTTAATATTTGGTAACGTAACGCGCCCAGTCATCAAATTGGGGCAAAAAATTTTCTTTGTTTGTCTATTTTGTTGAAATCAGGCGCCCACCTGGAGAACAAGGGAATACATTTTAAGCTCAGCAGTCAGGCGCCCACCTGGAGAACAAGGGAATACATTTCAAGTTCAGCAGTCAGGCGCCCACCTGGAGAACAAGGGAATACATTTCAAGTTCAGCAATCAGGAGCCCACCTGGAGAACAAGGGAATACTTTTCAAGTTCAGCAATCAGGAGCCCACCTGGAGAACAAGGGAATGCTTTTCAAGTTCAGCAATCAGGAGCCCACCTGGAGAACAAGGGAATACTTTTCAAGTTCAGCAATCAGGAGCCCACCTGGAGAACAAGGGAATGCATTACAAGTTTCAGCAATCAGGCGCCCACCTGGAGAACAAGGGAAGTACAATTCAAATTTTAGCTTTCAAGTTTTTGATATTTGATAACATGATGTGCCTAGCCACCAAACTGGGGCAGAAAATTTTCTTTGTTTGTCTATTTTATTGAAGTCAGGAGCCCACCTGGAGAACAAGGGAATACTTTTTAAGTTCAGCAATCAGGAGCCCACCTGGAGAACAAGGGAATACATTTCAAGTTCAGCAATCAGGAGCCCGCCTGGAGAATAGAGGCATATATTTCAAATTTCAGCAGTCAAGCATCACTCGGAGGAATAGCAAACATCTCCGATCACAATGCAAGGCAACAACGTAAGAATTCCATCAGAAGAATACAAGTTCAAGGCAACACAAGAGCAAGTTTGAAGACATAGATAGGACCCTTTTTGTAATTCATAGATCATAGCTTAGGCTAGCTTCCTTTTATTTCGACTCGGTGTAATAAGGAGGTCAGCAAGCAGTAGCAACAGCAACAGCAGTGAAAGTCACAGCTCCTGGTAGTCCCAGCTACCAAACCTTCCCGAACTACACTGACCTGATTCCTTTTTAGCCAAGGATATGTAGGCAACCTTTGAAGCAGGGTTCGGTCAGACGGTTTTCAAAATGCTTCACACAGAATATTCAAACGGGAAAAAAGTCGCTCGTTTCCGCTCACTTATCTTTGCACGGAAACTCTTCATGTTCCCGAGCAAAGACGGGCAACTGTGAGCACGTGATTTTTGCCCTATGTGAATTATTCCCAAAAATTAAAACAAAATGATTTTTCTTTCATTATTTTACAATTTTTTGAATTTTGTGTTATTTTCTGTAATTGTTTGCATTTTATTTGTGCATTTTAATTCATATGAAAAATATAAAAAAAACATGCTTGACATTTGCATTTAGGATCTAATTTCATATTTTAGGATTATTTAGTGGTTAAGTTGTTTTTAGAGCAAAACATAAAGAAAATAACAAAAATAGTCTGCTTTTGCATTTTTTTTAAAATTGTTAATTGTTGAATTTTGCATGATATTACTCTTAAATAGGATTTAATCAATTTTGTAGGGCTTAATTAGCTTAATTTTGGAAATAAATTAGGTTTCATTCTAATTTTGCATTTAATAAAATCAAAAATTTAATTAAATAAAAAGGAAAAGAAGAAACAAATAAAAAGAAATTGAGAATTTTTAAAAGAGTCAAATAGGCTGGCCAATTTTGGGCCAATTTTTTATCCCAGCCCAAATCAGCCCAAAAATCCCTCCCAAATCCGGCCAAAATGGCCCAAACCCAACCCTTTTAGCCGGTCCACCCCTTTGTGGTGAAACGACGTCGTTCTGTAGCAATTTAATCCTGGCTGTCGAGGATTCTTGATCCTACGGCCAGGAACTGGGTTCAATTAAGTATATAACGGTCGGATCCCCTACCCCCCCCCCCTTCCATCATCGTCTCCAAGCCCCACACAGACCCAAACGTAACACCGCCGCACGCCGCCGCCGAAAATCGCCCACGGCGGCGGCCCGTCTCCAAACGCCACCAAATAACACCCCATACTCCCCTTCTCTTCCTCTATCCAAATCCATAGCCCAATTCCCTTGAATCCCACCCCAGGCCGTCGAATATTGGATCGAAGATTTTCCGGCCATGATACCACTTTTCCCAAATCAGTCCAAATTAACACCATGAAACCTCCTCAGCCCCCTCCCCCCCCCCCCCGTTCCAAATATCCAAATAATTTCCCTCAAACATCAACCAATCTCTTCGAATCTTAATTCGAAATTTTCCGGCCAAGACGCGAAGTCATCCAAAATCAACCAAATTAACACCATAGAATCACCTAAACCTCCTCTCTCAAACACCCCAAACCCCTTCCCTCGAATCTAATCCAAGATGCTCGAATATTGATTTTAAATTTTCCGGCAAAACCCTAACTTCTTCAAATTCTTCCAAATTGATACCACACAGTTGCCTCGCCTCCCTCATGTTGAATCCGTTGTCAATAGCATTCGAATTTCACCGGAGTGGTCTGAATTTCAAATCTAAGAAGCGGGACTGTAAAAGTATACTAGTGAGTTTCTTAATTCTATTCAAAGTGTTTTCTCCTCCATGTTTGCTTTGTGTCATTAATGGATGTGGATTCAGTGTTGTCTATCTAGGTTTAGTAATTGAATTTGTTCTTATTTGAAGTGCTCGAATTTTGTTAACTGTTTTCGTCATTAGTTAAGAATTAGTTCAGTGTTTGATGTTTGATTGATGTTGCTTTAAAATAATAGAAGTCTGTGTTGATAGGTTCAATTCTCATTTTAGTTAGTTGATTGTTTCACTTTGATTTAGTTGTCAAGAATAGTTCATTAACAGGTTTAATTGTTGTTTAATTGTTTAAGATGATTCAATTTGATTTCATACTGAAATTTTGATGGTCAATTGATGAGTTGTTTTGATTGTTGATGGTAATTGGTAAATTGAAGTTCAGTAGTTAGTTTGGATTTAGGATTTGAATTTGAACCTGGTTGGATATAGTTGAATAACCTAGTCTATTGATTAACCATAGTTAAGATCAACTAAGGTAAAGGAGCTTGAAGTGTTAGGGTAGTAATTTCAAAATAAGTTCAAGGGCAGTTTCGGTACTTAGGGCTGGGCAGAAATGCTGTAGGTTATACTAGAATTACCTAGAACCATCTAGAATAGGACTTTAGTTCTAAATTCAGAAAATAGGTGCACTTACTTGAGAAGCAAGTCAATAACTAAGGGACTAGTTAGATAAAATTGATTTTTAAAAGAGGGACTACGTGGCAAAGGCTGAAAATCTGATATGGCCTCATATGTGCCTATAAAAGGGCAGCTTACCGGCCTTGAATAACAAGTTTGGAATCCCAGAAAGTTCCCCCCTACTTTCCACCAGTTTTATTAGCTAAAATTTGAATTTCAAAATCTCTCCTAGATCTAAAAATCCAAAAAAATTACAGAAAACTCAAAAAAGTACTGTTTTATTCAATTTCTGAGGATAATTTCAACTTTAGAGATTGATTTGCATTGCTTAGCTCAAATTCTGGTAGCTAAAGTTCAGAATTACTCCTGGTTTGATTTCGATTGGGTTTTAAGTTCAAACGAGTCACTTTTGGGTCATTTGCTGGGTACTACATTGCTGTGTTTCTGTGCTGTGTTTCTGGTCTCTTTGTGAAGTGAATTCGTTTCAAAATCATCCCTGATTGTCGCTGATTGTGATTCCTGTTAAAACCTCTGCTGCTGCTGACTCTCATTCTTCCTGTTCTATTTCAAATTCACGTACACGTCTCACAGTGTTTCAATGTAGCTGTCAAAGTTGGAAATGAAATAAAGCATGGCTCACCTTCCCTGTTTTGTGATGGGCACTCATGAATACTGTATATCAATTGTTAGATATTGTTAGCTAATATGTGTATGTTTGATGTAGTTTAGATTCGATTTGTAATAAGATGAACTCTAAACTGTACTAGATTGCTGTGGTTAGATTTGAGTTTGTTCATTCTAGAATAATAGCCTTAGTGTAAAATAATTTGCGAACATCAGTGCATAAGTTTCTCTTCATGATAGCCTGGGCTTACTAAACGTGCTTCAGTAATTTGATTCAGAAGTCAAAGTAGGCGTTTTAACTTGGAGTCTCAACATAATTGTTAGTATTAGTTCATAGCTTAACAATTTCTCAGGAGTAAGTGTTTACAACCGATTACTATGTAAACTCGAAATGTGTTTTCCTTGTTTTCAAGTTAATGTTAGCGCTTGAGTAAAAATCAGTAAACGAAAATGTTCGAAGCTGTTAAGTTTGGTCAGTGAGTTGGATAATTCAATTTAGATAGCAAGTAGATCCAATTTAAAGTGTTATCACCAATTATTGAACACGTTTGGAATAACTTGATAAATCCAACATATCCTTGTCTTTGATTAAATTCCTACGTTATTTGATTTAAACGACTGGCTGTCAATAGCCTAGTCTCCGAGTTTGGGCCTTAAAGGACTTGGCGCACAGCTCAGGCCAGTGCTGGCTCCCTTCCCGTTTAGGCCTAGACCAAGGCCTACGTCTGTCCCGTTTTGGTTGTAAATTAAAGTCGTGATTCTTATACTTTGGGTTTATCCTTGAACCTAATGGCATGTTTAATTCAAAACTATCACTGGGCTTGTATTAGACAATATTAGTTAGTTAGGGTCTTTTCTTTATTATTAGAGACAATTTAAACAGAAAATCATAGTTACTCTAGGACTTGCCTTTTAAATAAAAAATGAGCCGAGCCTCGCCGCACAAAACATATAAATTGCGGGGGCCTCATTAAATGCTCATGTTAAAATACCTAGACTTCGGGACAGGCCGTTTAGCGAATTTCACGGCCTTCCCCAAAGATAATAACACGCCAGCTACTTTAGGCGCGTATTTTAATAACATTACCTTCCTAAACTCGGGTGCACATTTATGTGACCCAAATCCAAATCTCAACGAAGTCGAAATGTGTCAACAACCACGGGTGCATTTATGTGACGTGGTTCGAGACACGTTTTCACGACGTTGCAATTCTCGTTAAAATAATAATGGAAGTGGTTTATGGTTAAAAAGCACATAAGCTAAAACATGTTGCAAAATCAGATAAATAAGCCAAATATGACAGTTGAACGACCGTGCTAGAACCACGAAACCCGGGAATGCCTAACACCTTCTCCCGGGTTAACAGAATTCCTTACTCGGATTTCTGGTTCGCGGACTGTTAACAGAGTCATAATTTCCTCGGTTCGGGATTCAACCGGTGACTTGGGACACCATTAATCTCCCAAGTGCGACTCTGAATCATAATAATAAATCCCGTTCCGATTGTCCTTTAAGTGGAAAAACTCCTTTACACCCTTGCGAGTGCAGCGAAAAAGGAGGTGTGACAGTCTCTAACTGTTCTTTACTCTCTTGACTAGGCCTCTTGATACCTAGAAACCATAGGCTGGAAGATATGTCACTGTAGACACCGCTATCATTCCTGATACAGAATCTCAGCGCTTCTGGCGTTCTATCTGAAGTATGGACTATTCGCAACCTTCTGCATTTGAGTATCCTGTACGTTATTCACCTTTACCTTACTTACCTTAAAATCTTGCATCACATTTTCTATCTCTTTCATGACCTCCCTTCCACATAGGTATAACTCATATCCACAACTTGAAGCTTTATTATAATTCTCGCACCTCTGACGCATACACAATCCGACGGGAGCTTCATACTGACCTCTTATGAGGCTGGTACTCTTCTAACTGGCTTTATCGTAGAGCCGTTATAGAATATGGACGTTGTACTATCTCTCTTGTACCTCTGATATTAAGAGCGATTCTTCTATGTTCTCAATCATGATTCCTATAATTTTCTGGGTCCAATAATTAGACTCCTGATTTACTTAGTTGATTAAATTCTTTAGTTTCCTCTTCCTTCTGATCAACCTTCATGTTGGCTTAAGCTATCTTTCGATCTGCGGTTCCTGGTATTAGTTATTACTTTAGCATTTCATGCGCTATGGAATATCCATGATACAATTTTCTAACAATTCAATCATTTGTCTATGCCATGGGCTCAATTATTTCTTTCAACTTATACCGGAGTCTTCTACGGCTGTATGAATGTCAATATATATGCTGCATGGATAATACTCTGAAAGCTTAAGTGCGTTGATAACATTATTAACTCTGGATCATTGATCGAATAATTCCTTTCATTCCATCTCGGCTTTCTTTAAACGTAAGCAATTACTTTTTCTGGTCTTTCATCCCCTTTGTTGCGTGCATACTCAGCTTATCTTAGTTCCCACGCATGCCGGAATTTTTTTTTTTTTTTTTGCAACTCATACGATTTCGACCCTTAATTTTGGTTTCACTTCCCGCTCATCATCCACGATAGGTGTCGGACTACTTTTTCTATGGAATGCATACAATGTCTTTGTGAGACTGAATTCCGCATGTTAGGTTTCACTATTTTCATCTTGCACGATTTGTTGATTTTTCTGTATCCTCTTAACTAGCCATAACTAGGTTCTTCGTGAACCAACTACTAACTACTTGTTAGACCATTTTCATATCAATACTCTGCGTAATCTTTCTTGGGTTATTTCCTTTATCTTAACTTACATCTAGCGATGGCTCTTTATTTATCAATAACATCCCGAGAAGGAACCCTTACTCCCTCTCCTTGATGTCGTATTTGCATAATGTTCTGGAATCGTAGCATATCTGTAGGAAATGAATGAGTGCAATCTCATCCCTTTCTCATTTATCACGTCATTTACCATTCCATAGTTACTAGAACTACATAATCCTGACTTAATGCCACATCACTCCATATTCCCCCTTTAGGGGAGTACTAAGAGTTTGAGCTAACACGATCTACCTATAGATGTTTTACCTCTTCATCTTTGGCGTCTTTTCACATCATTGATGACCCTTACTCGCCTTACGGAAATCCTTCTGTACCAGGGATAGCAAAATTCCTTACTCGCGAGGGTGACACTTAGCATAACTGGCACATACAGTCTCTTAAGCTTAACTTTGCTCACATTGCTTGCTTTAGGGAAGCGTCTTCCTGAATGACCATTCTCTGAATTTCTCATGAATGTTCTTCTATTGCCCATTCTATGATCGCCGGAACCCAATCTGAAATTCTCATGATGTTGACCATTATTAAATCATTCAGGCCCTAATTCATGTTTAATTTATCTTTTTCACCAGTCCATACTGATTTTCATTACTCTGGGGTCTAACTTTTCCTTCTAGTAGTCGCGTTAGAGTCACGAACTTATTTCCCGAAATGAGGATATGACTTTATGGCCTATACTCTTTTATTGTCTCAAGGCCTGTCACCTCACTTTTCCTTCACTAGACTGTACACTTTGTAATACTGTCATCAATTTTTTTATCTACCGTTGTCATCCATGTATCATATATTACTCATAATGATTCATTAACTCTCTTCTTATTTCCCTGCTAACAATTCTATCTATCACTTTATTCTTGAAACTTCAACAAGACATTCTTTTGCTTTTAGCTCCCCTTGCTCCATCCCCTGGCTCTTCGGATAGCTTAACATTCTCGCTCTACTAGGGACGAGAGCCACACTAAGGTAATATTTTACCCTTCCGGGCTTCCAGTGGCTATCTTCGTATTTTTTTTGAACATTCTAGTATTCATATCTAGCTGTACTATTCTAGACTATACCATCTAGGTGTATCACAAGAGATCTATTAGCACCTTTTTAATATCCTTCGGAACTGTCAACTAGCGCAAACAATCCACCCACCACCACCATTTTGGGTACTCTAACCCCAGTTGCATCCTGATATCCCGTCCTTCTCTTAAACCATATATGTTAGCTCTCATAGGGCATAACTGAGATCAGTGTGGCCAATTGTACATACCTCTGTCACTATTAAAGGTAACTCAAAATGCTTATATCTCTCTTTCTGAGTGGTAAGTAATGATAATCTTCACTACTAGGTACCTCATACCCTTCTTCATCTTGCTTCTTTTACTTATTGAAATTTGTATCTATCTTCTGAATCTCTCATTGTCTTTCATCATAGGGGTGGATAGATATTCTTGCCTTAAGGCTCCTTATCAAGAAGCTTACACGTCTTAGTACACACATGTTCTGCTGAAGACCTCACATTTATCCATCATAGGAATCATGCAAAAATCGAGATCCTCTGACTCAATTCTTTCACAGCTATATCTCGTACCAACCGTCTTTCTGGATGTAGGCATCATCGAATTATGAATAAGATAGTGTTTAGGAAATTGAGTTGTTACAACTGAGCTCTACCACACATCTAGAGTAAGAAGAAAGAGTGATAGTACCAAATGCCCTGTAGCCTCCTTCTTATAAGTGTGGTGCACAACATACCCATAAAAAAGACTCTACTAGACACGGCTTGTAGACTCCCTAGGACATAACTACTCTGGTACCACTTTCGTCACGACCTAAACCGATGGGCCGCGACGAGTACCCAGTACCTTACCCAACCAAGTACCAACGTAACGTAACTTTCATATCATTCTATCATAGGTAAATGAACCGAAGTAAAGCATGACGGAATACATACTTATACATATGACATACTGGAAAATAAGACCAAAATGATCACTCGTACACTGAACATGGTCGTACAATCTTTCACGTACACGACATATGTCTACAAGCCTCCAAGAGTACATAAATGTCATAAAAGTTAGGATTTGGCCCCGCCATACCAATCAATACCTAACGAAATCATACTGACCAAATAAGCAACTCCGACGCAAATGGAGTGCACCAACACCTTTCGCTGAGCTGATAGCCTACTTGGAGGACTCTCGACCTGTCTATCAGGACCTGCGGGCATGAAACACATCGTCTCCGGGAAAAAGAGATGTCAGTACAAATGACGTACCGAGTATGTAAGGAACGAACATCAGTAAATAAAAGTCATGATAGAAACATGGAGTAAAAGACTCGACATGTAAGTCTGAATAGCTCTGTGAGTCAATTAATATTTAAAATGTCATGCATATGAGTATAAATGTCATACCGTCCATGGGTATATGCATTCATAACATCATCAAACCACTGAGGGCATCCCATCATATCATCTCGGCCACATGGGCAAAATCATCAACGTATACCAGCTTATCAGGTGGTGCTGCGTGTATTACGCCGTAACCTTTTGTCGTATCCTATTTAGATATAATATACATATATACGCGTATATAATGCAATATGGTCATGGGTCAATGTGCATGTATAAATGAATGCAATGCATGAAAAGTACGTCACTAAAATCTCTCAGAGTGTCATAAGACAATTATACCTCTAGTTAATATCATGAAGTAAACTTTTTCAACTTACGTATTTTTCTGAGACCCATGAGCAGAAGATGTAATAATAAGACATAGTGGAATTCAAGAACATAGGCACCTCTAATACTTTTATGAATAGAGTCATTTATGGAAGTTGTGCATTTGCTCGTTTCATTTGTGTCAATAGATCCTGCCAAAAGGAAAGAAGGGATAGCCTTAACATACCTGAGCTGATTCTCTTGACCCTCCTCCACCCCATGTCTTATGAGAAGAACACATAACGACGGATCGAAGTAGGAGAAAATCCGTGTGATATTCTTGAGAAAGATTGTATCGTATTCCATAGAATTGCAAATCTCGTTGCGATTACACAGTATAACTTTGTCGGAAACCTCTTAGAATTTCAATTCCGTATTGAGGCATCATCCGTGCTTTGTAGTCATAGGACTTCATTTTATGAATTTTATCTTAATCTCATATGAATCTTTTTGAATTTGAGAAGTCTTTCATGGCTTTTGTTGAAGATTTCATTATTTATTTTGATGAAGCCTTCCTCCATTCCCCTTAATAAATTTGGGATCTTTCTTATTATAGGTGTGGGCCCCCTTTGTAAGATGAATTAGCCAAGAATTGCTCTAAATGTGACACCTTATTTGTTGAGTAAAGAGTCACTTAATTAGGCCAAGCTTGCTGCCACATTGAGGATAAGACCCATTAAGCTTATCCAATTCTAATTAATTATTAACTTATTAATCTCCCACTAATCAATAATTAACCAATTACCCACATAATTAAGAGTTATCCCAAATTACTTAAAATACTACTCACTTTTAACACACTTTATAGGTCTTACTAGCATGGTCATGTGGTACCTTGTATGTATAAATACCGGGTGTTATAGCTTGGACCATATTTTATCCCCAAATTTCTAAACTTCGAAATAACTCATTTTCTTCGATTCGCTTACCCTTTAATCGTCACGAATTTACTTATCCTTTATTTGAAATAGCATAATACTTATAATCTCATTCCCAAACTTAGGTCGATTAACTTACGACGAAACTTTAACGTACGAAAAGCGGGATGTAATATTTTATTTCCGAGCTTTCATCAATTTACTTATGGCGTGCTTTCATGTACGAAAAGATGGGCTGTAACCAAAAAAAAAACAGCTCTATCACTTCCTAGATTGACCAAGACTATCATTACGCTTTACACGCCCTCTGGGCAAGTTTTAGACATAAAATAACATGCACAATATATCAACAACAACCGCACACATATATTGGCATAACCCACTCAGAACTAGATCTATCCTAACTCTCTCATCATTGCAGTTAAGCAAAATTTATCAATTTAAGGCACTTACCTAGAGTCAAGATGTGAGCATAAGCATCATAGCTAAGGCACTCACTGGTCTCAAGATACAACAAAGTCAAGAAAATTGCCTTCAATTAGCACAACGACACAAGATTCTCTACTCCTAAAAAGTTAAAAACTACCTATACCTGGTTCAAGCAAATTAACTCTTGAAAAAGAATACGGCACAAAGAAAAACCAAGAGAGAATAGTTAGACGACCTATAAAAACAAAGGATAAATAATAAGAATAAAAAATATATTTTTGAAGTTTTACTATTTTATTAGCTCAATAAAGATAACACACAAATAAAATAAACAAATATATACATCCCACCATATACTTTAAATTGTGAAATTTTTCCATGATGCACAAATAAAAGGCAAGGTTAAGAAAACTCCCCTGAATGTTTTCTTTCTCCAAGAACTTATGAACTAAATCCCTAATTATGAATTCATTCCCTGTTTCCACTTCTTCGAATTTTTTATGGATCACACTAGGCCAAATTCTTTTGAGAATATCTGTAAGACCTGCTCTTTTTTCTTTCTTCGCCTTATTTTGAGCGGTGAATTTGTCAAGAGCTAAAATCCCAACCAAAGGGAGTCGTGATGGTGACTAACACCATTTGCTAGCAGTTAACAACATATTATTATAGATAAAGAGTGAGCTCAGAAATACATAATAAGTCTAAAACCAAACATTGTCTAATCCATTCACCAAGATTTGGTATCATAGAGTACATGAGCTACTAAGGATACTGTCATGATACGGATTTCTCACCCACGGGAGTCGTGATGGAGCCTACTAGTGAAAGCTAGGCAAGCCAACCATTTGATATATTTACCTCTTTTCCATTTTAATTCTTTAACAGTTAAGAATCAACATTATGAAATCAGCAGAATTAAATAAGCGGAAGAACAAATTATAACCATTAAAATATTACCAATACAATTCCTTAAACATAGACTACCCACAACTGGTGTCACAATTTCACAGACTGTCAAAGAATACTACAAATAAGGGTCTGAAAGATAAATACAACGCTGTCACTGAAATACATAAAAGAAACAGAATGAAAGGATAAAAGGAGACGCCAAGGCCCGCGGACACCTGCAGGACTACCTCGGGTCGCCTGGTGAACTGGAAGCAGCAAACTTACTGCGGTCCACAAAATACAGTATCGGGATCTGCACAAAAGAGTGCAGAGTGTAGTATCAGCACAACCGACCCCATGTGCTAGTAAGCTCCCGGCCTAACCCTGGCGAAGTAGTGACGAGGCTAGGACCAGACTACCAAATAAACCTGTGCAGTTAAATCATGTACAGCGGAAAATAAAGGCAGAACTTCACAATTAAAGATAAGAAGGGGGAATCATGCTGCGGGGTTCAACAAGTATCAGCAGAAAACCAACAGTTAAATGTAGAGAAACCATAACTCAGTTATCAATAAAAATCAGGAAATCAAAGACAAGTGCACGGCATCACCCTTCGTGCTTCAACCTTCTCTCACAAAAACAATGCACGGCATCACCCTTCATGCTTTAACACTCTCTCACAAATATCATGCACGGCATCACCCTTCGTGCTTTACACTCTTACTCACCCAAGCAACAATCACAGAGCAATTTGGTCAAGGGAATCAACAACGTCATAATAAAATCAAGTAACAATAGGAAATCAGTTAGTAAACGTAAAGAACACCATAACTCAATTATCAGTATAATCAGGAAAATCAAGGACAAGTGCACGGTATCATCCTTCGTGCTTTTACTCTCGTCCTCATCATGAAAATCAATATAAACTGCACGGCAACACCCTTCGTGCTTTTACCTCACATAATCACTCATATAAAGGCACGAAATTGTACACCGTGCGGCACGGCATCACCCTTCGTGCTTTTACTCTCGTCCACACCATGAACCCTTCGTGCTTTAACACTCTCTCACCAAAACAATGTACGACATCACCCTTCGTGTTTTCACACACTTCCTCACCCAAACAACAATCACAAACAATATGGGATAGGAATTAAATATAATCACAATAAAATCAAAATGAAAATCCCGGCAAGGGAACAGTATTAAAATCAATAACATCCCGGCAAGGGAACAATATTAAAAGCAACAACATCTCGGCAAGGGAGACAATATCATAATCCTCTTCTCTTTTCACATTTACTTCACAATTCAATTTACATCTTGATCCAACGCTCTACCATGCTCAATTACCAGTGATACTTTCACAAATCAATTCACAACTTGAGCCAATAATCTTAAAAGTTCAACAATAGGAACATCACATGAGGCATGAAAAATACAAAATAGAGTCACATTAATCATAGTATAAGACTCACAGGCATGCTTGACACCAACGTATAGATACTCGTCACCATGCCTATACGTCGTACTCCACAATTAACACATAGCAAATAGGACACGACTCCTAATCCTTCAAGCTAAGGTTAGACCAAACACTTACCTCGATGCCTCGAACACAATTCAAGCCTCAACTATCGCTTTACCTCTTGATTCCACCACCAATTCGCTCGTATCTAGCCACAAGTTACTTAATTATATCAATAAATGCTAAATGAATCAATTCTAATGCATGGAAATAAGTTTTCTATTTTTTCCCAAAAAGTCAAAAATCGACCCCGAGCCCACACGGTCAAAACCCGAGGTTCGAACCAAAACCGATTACCCATTCACCCACGAACTCA
Source organism: Nicotiana attenuata (assembly GCF_001879085.1). Lineage (NCBI taxonomy): Eukaryota > Viridiplantae > Streptophyta > Magnoliopsida > Solanales > Solanaceae > Nicotiana > Nicotiana attenuata. Next base: position 36,093 of record NW_017670308.1, read on the forward strand.
AATATATAATTTGTTTTGAAATCGGACCTCAAATCGAGGTCCAAATCCCCAAAATTTGAAAAACCTAGGTTCTACCCAAAACACCCGATTTCCCCCATGAAAACCTTTGATTTTGAGTTGAAATCATGTGAAAAGATGTTAAAGATTGAAGAAAATGAGTTAGAAACGACATACAATCGATTTGGAGAAGAATTTTCTTTGGAAAATGGCCCAAGAGAGTTTATGTTTTGAGAAGATATGAAAAATGGCTGAAAATGCGTCTAAGTGTTAATTAACTGGTCTCTGATGTAGCAATTGCGACCAGGGTTTGCAATTGCGAACCCTTTAGAAGTCTGTTATTCTCGCATTTGCGAACTCGCAATTGCGATGGGGGAGTCGCATTTGCGAAGAAAGGATCGCATTTGCGATCAGCCCTGCCCAGGCCTTCACTCGCATTTGCGATGGGTTGGTCGCATTTGCGAGCTCGCATTTGCGAGCCAGGCTTTGCAAATGCGAAGCATGCAGGCCTGCAACATACCAGTTAAAGATCTGCAACATCCTAAGTTAAATTTCTACTCTGTGGCCTATCCAAAACTCACCCGAGCCCTCGGTGCTCCAAACCAAACCTGCACACTAACCTAAAAGCATCATACGGACTTGCTCGTGCAATCAAATCACCAAAAAAACATCAACAACTATGAATTTAGCATTAAAATCTTGAAATCACTTAAGAACATCAAATTTTCCAATTTTTTCAGATAAAGTCCGATTCACGTCATTTCAAGTCCGTTTCTTACCAAATTTTATAGGCTCAACTTAAATCACATATAAGACCTGTACCAGGATCCAGAACAAAAATACGGGCCCGAAACCATAAAATTTGAAACACATTTCATTTCCAAAACTCATATATTTTCCAGAAAACAATTTTCTTTAAAAATTCATATCTCGGGCTTGGAACCATGGAATTCCATTCCGGGCATACGCTCAAGTCCCATATTTTCCTACAGACCCTCCGGGACCGTCAAATCACAGGTCCGGGCCCGTTTACCCAAAATGTTGACCGAAGTTAACTTAAATTCAATTTTTAAAGGCAAAAGTTTATTATTTTTCACAGATTTTAACATAATGGCTTTCCGGATACGCTCCCGGACTGCACACGCAAATCGAGGTGAGACAAAAAGGAGGTTTTAAGGCCTCGGAACACTGAATTTATTTCTAAAACAAGTGATGAACTTTTGGGTCATCACATCCTCCACCTCTAAAACAACCGTTCGTCCTCGAACGGACATGAGAAAAAGTACCTGAGTCGGAGAAAAGATGGGGATAACGGCTCCGCATATCGGACTCGGACTCCCAGGCCCTGAACCTGTGGGCAAAACCAACACCGGCGTCGTAGTCAAAGCTGTCTTGAGCTTCTGAAAGCTCGCCTCACACTCATCCGACCACTTGAACTGGGCACCCTTTTGGGTCAACCTGGTCATCGGGGCTGCAATAGATGAAAACCCTTCCACAAACCGACGGTAATAGCCCGCCAAACCCAAGAAACTCTGGATCTCTGTAGCTGATGTGGGTCGAGGCCAGTTCTTGACTGCCTCTATCTTCTTCGAATCCACCTGAATACCCTCTGCTGAAACAATGTGACCCAAGAATGCAACTGAACTCAACCAGAACTCACACTTCAAAAACTTAGCATACAACTGATTATCTTTCAAAGTCTGAAGAACCACTCTCAAATGATGTTCATGATCCTCCCGGCTACGGGAATAATCAAAATATCATCACTGAAGACGATCACGATTTTTGGAATCCAAATAAGGCCTGAACACTGGGTTCATCAAATCCATGGAAGCTGCTGGGGCATTTGTCAATCCGAATGACATCACCAAGAACTCATAATGCCCGTACCGAGTGCGGAAAGCTGTCTTAGGGACATTGGATGCCCTAATCCTCAACTGATGGTAGCCCGATCTCAAGTCGATCTTAGAAAACACTTAGGCACCCTGAAGCTGGTCAAGCAAATCGTCAATCCTCGGCAATGGGTACTTATTCTTGATTGTGACCTTGTTCAATTGCCGGTAATCTATATGCATTCTCATCGATCCGTCCTTCTTCTTAACAAACAACACCGGTGCACCCCAAGGCGAGACACTAGGCCTAATAAAGCCCTTATCAAGGAAGTCTTGCAACTGCTCCTTCAACTCGTTCAACTCAGGCGGGGCCATACGATACGGTGGACTAGAAATGGGCTAAGTGCCCGGAGCCCAATCAGTGCAGAAGTCAATATCCCTGTCGGGTGGCATACCCGGTAGGTCTGAAGGGAAAACCTCAAGAAACTCATGAACAACAGGCACAGAATCCATAGAAGGAACTTCCGAACAAGAATCACGAACATATGCCAAATAGGCCAAACACCCATTCTCGACCATACGCCGAGCCTTCATAAATGAGATAACACTACGGGTAGAATGACTAGGAGTCCCTTTCCACTCAAGACGACGCAACCCCGGCAAGGCTAAGGTCATAGTCTTGGCATGACAGTCCAAGATAGTGTGGTAAGGTGATAACCAGTCCATCCCCAATATGACACAAAATCAACTATATCCAAAAGTAACAAACCTACTCGAGTCTCAAAAACCCCAATCACAACTACACAAGAACGATGAACACGATCTACCATAATAAATCACCCACCGGTGTAGACACATAAACAAGAGCACTCAAAGAATCACTGTGATAACTGCATCGGAAGCCTCAGTCTCAGGCCTGGCTGGAAGAGCATAACATTGGGGCTGGGCCCCACCACTCTGAACTACATCTCTGGGACGGCCTGCTGCTGGCTGGCCTCCCTCCACCTCTAACGGTCTGACCTCTACCTCTAATACCTCTACCTCCACCTATAGCAGCCTGACCTCCACCTCTAATACCTCTACCTCCACCTCTAGCTGGCTGAGTGGGCTGACGAGTCCCCCAATGAACCTCCTCGCTCTCTCTCTCTCAGAGGGAAGTATAAGAACAGCATGACGGGCCAAATCGATAAACCTGGTCTCGTACTGAGTAACAGTCATAGAACCCTACTGGAGACGCTCAAACTGCCTTCGATAGTTCTCCCTCTGAGTGATAGGAAGAAACTTCTCCAAGAATAGCTGAGAAAATTGATCCCAAGTCAGAGCCGGTGACCCAACTGGCCTAGCCAAGCAATAATCTCTCCACCAAGTCTTGGCGGATCCAGACAGTCGAATAGCAGCGAAGTCGACCCCATTGGTCTCCACTATCCCCATGTTCATGAGAACCTCATGACAGCTGTCTAAATAATCCTGGGGATCCTCAGAAGATGTACCACCAAGAGTAGTAGTGAAGAGCTTGGTGAAACCTATCTAACCTCCACAAAGCCTCCAAAGACAAAGCTGATCCATCACCGATCTGTGCTGCTGCTCGGCTGAAGAAGCGATACGTGACCTCGCCATTCGCGAAAGAACTGGAGTAGAGGTTTCAATTTAGCATTGAGAGAACAAAATTGCACGATAGGAAAGAATAGATGTGAAGTTTTTCCTAACTTTGTAGCCTCTGAGGGATAAATACAGACGTCTCCAAGAACTTATGACCTCGCCATGTGATGATAGGCTATAATTGCATATTTTAGTCGATTATTACACTCTAATTTACTGCACTTTAGTTGAGTTTGCGCTTTAATCGCTAGTGTTTTACACTAATTGTGTGTTTTATGCCTTGTAGGAGTGATTCCGAGCTATATAGATTTTATGGAATGAATTTAAGTGATTTGAAGCTTTGAAGTCTGAGTAAAAGCTCAAGGAATTAAGCCGGGATCGTGTTCGGGGGTCAAATTTGATAGTTGAGAACAAACGAAGACTCGATGAGGCATATTGCGTACTGTCTAGTAAAATAGACATAACGTTTAGCTCAGAACTCCATTTGAGCTGCACAATATATGGTTGGAAAGCTAACTCAAAGGGCTACAACTTTTGTGTTTTACGTTTTTCCAAATGCCAAATGGAACAGGGTGAAAAACTGCAGTTGTTGTAGGACCGCGGCAAAACATTACCAAAGATTCAGAGGACCATTCTGGCCGCGGTCTGGCGTAACCGCGGTGGGACCGCGGCAAGACGCATAAATTTCAGGGACTAAAGTGCAAAATACGGGATTTTAAGCCCTAACCCTATATTAAACGAGGGAGGCCAGCCAAGAGCGGAGGAGAATAATTTTTGGAAGTGGAAAACATCAGAAGGAAGGGCAAGAAGCAAGGAGGATCATTGGGCATCAATCTTTAATCTTCTTCTTTGTTCTTTTACCTTTGAATATGAATTCTTTTGTGATTTTTGTTATTTTCATGAGTAGCTAACTTTTCTAATCAAAGGTTTTGGTGAAACCCGTTGGGGATGAATTGGTTGTTATAAGTAATATAGATTTGAATTAGTTTAATCTCTATTTGTTCAACTATGTTTTGATTGTGGTTAATATAAAGGATCCTCAATTAGCCGTTCCTATTTATTATGTATCTAATTGAGAGAGAGAGTGCATATTTAGGTAGTTGTTTGAACAACATCACTCCCGGAGTATAGGCGAGAGTCATAACCGAGGGTTTAGAGGTTGGATTAGAGATAACTATACCTCGGGTGCAATCTAAGTGAACTGTAATGTGAATCTAGCTAGCGTAGCTTGAGAGAGTGCATCTAGTAAATTATCATAATTGCTTGAGAGAGATTTATGATAGCTGGAGAGTTCATGATTGATAGAGGCAACTAAGTCAACGCTATAAGAAACATACAACCAAGGAAATCAACAACGGGGGAAACCATTACCTTAGACCTTTATTCTAATTGTTTACAATTCAAGCATAGTTAGTTTTCAGCTGTTTATTTATTTTCAATCTTGTCTTCTTGGTGATATTAAACAGATACAGCTAAGCCTTAGTTCTCTGTGGGATTCGACTTCGGACTTTTAGACCGAATTATATTTGCAGCGACCGCTTATCCTTTTTAGGACTAGAGTTGGGCGTGATCAAATTTTGGCGCCGTTGCCGGGGAACTAACGGTGTAGTTGTAGCTGTATATATTGCTAGGGTTCAAGTTTGAACTTTTAGTTTGTTTTATTTTTTTTTTGTATTTTTTTTATAACTGTTGATTTGAGAAACATGGCATCTTGGAATTATGGGAATTTAGGTGTAGATAATTCTACTATTGATCTCCATACATATTGTGAAGGAAAAGACCCGTGGCAAAATTTTCAAAACGTTCCTAAGAGCGAGTTATGTACACCAACTCAATCTTATTTGTGGAATGTGTGTGATGTGTGTGGTGGTAAAAATGGTCACCTTCATGGTTGTGCTTATATTTCTTATTTTCCCCCAACCCCTTACTATGATGGTTCTACCTTTTCTTGTGAAGTTAATAGGAACAAAGAACCTGGGAATGCGGACCTGAAGGAGATCAAGGATATGCTAAAGTGCCTTCTGGAACAAAACAATGAGAAACAATTGCACATAGAAAGGCAAGAGGCAACTATTCGCAAGTTGGAGGCTCAATTGAGTCGAGTGGTTGGAGGTTTTAATGCTCAACAAGCCAATATTGAGGATAGTAGCCAAGAAGAGCATGAATTTGAGGTGTTAATTGGGGAGGTCAAAGTAGAACATCAACAACCTAGCCAACTAGAATTTGAAGATGTCAATGTTGAAGAAGTGAGACTAGAGCCAGCCAAGGACTTTGAGGATATAAATTTTGTTGACTCTAGTATCATTGATGTTGAGGATGTTGAATGTCCTGAAGTTCATATGTTTGAGCGCATTGGTCCACACTCCACTTTCCACATTATGTTTGGATGATGATATGAAAATAGAGTCATCCGAGCCGATTGAGAAGTCAAGGAATGAGGAACAAGGTGCCTATATTCTGGAATTTTTCTTACCAGAAAGACATGACTACATACCTCATCTAAAAGCCAAGAAGTGTAGAATAGTACAATGGTTGCTTGGACCAATTAGATTTGTACCTCCACCCCTGGAGCATAGCCGAAAACTTGATGCCAAATTGGGGGTTCAATTCATAAGCTCGAGGTGGAGGCAAAAAGTGATTCGCGTCGTGCCGCGACGTTAAATCAAGCGCTTCTTGGGAGGCAACCCAGCTTTACTGCTTTCTTTTATTTATTTTTTATTTTTTTAAATTGTATTATTTTTGTAGTGTCAATTTTTTATTTTTAGGAGAATGGAAAGCAAAGGTATTGGAAGGATGCAATAGCAAACCAAATGGTTGGAACTAAGTGTGAGGTACCCGCACGAAGGACCAAGCCTGGGAGAAGTCTGAGTACCCCATGAACTGCTAGTGCTTCGGCCTTTGGCCTACCAGGGAGTTTCTCTTACCCTCTTATGGTTATGATGTGCATTGGGGACAATGCAAAATTTTAAGTGTGGGGTGATGAGATTGTCTGGGTGACTTTTCATGCTACTTTAGCTGAATTAGTTTAATTAAATAGTATTTTTTTTTTAAAAGATTGGACTTTTCCCGACTATGGATCTATTAGACAATTTTCTTGAGGGATTTAAGTCTAAAGAAAAAAAAACAAAAAGATTTTTTTTGTAGGTAGTCTAATAATTCCCCCTTGGTTTTTCTTTGTGCCACGGTTCTTTTCCAAGAGTTTTATTTGAACCGGGTGTAGTTAGTTTTTTTTAGGAATAGGAGCCATTGTGTTGTGTTTTGAAATGAAGCAATATCTCTTGACTTTGTTATGCCTTGAGAATAGTGAGTACTTTGGCTGTGACGCTTAGGCTCAGTTTTTGACTCTTGTATAAGTACCTTAAATTGTATGATCTTAAATTTGCTTAACTGCTCTGACTAAGGTGTCTTGATGAATCCAATCCTGAGTGAGTTATGTGCCATGTGTGTGTAAGGTTTTGCATTATTCAGTGCATTGCATTTGATTCCTAGAACTTGCCCTGTGTGTTTGCAAAGCGAAATAGGAGTGTTGTTCAGTCTTGGAAGTGATATAGGCGTTTTCTTGTTGAGCCAGATATGTATATTTTACCCACCTAATTGTTATGTATCGTAGTTAACCTCTTTGAGCCTATAATCCTTTTTCTTTGGCAACCACATTACAATCCTTACCCAGTTGTTTGAATTAATCATCTATTTGAACCTTTTCACCTCTCATGAGCACTTGAATTGTTATGAACTTTGTAAAAATTAAAGTGTGGGGTGGTTGGTTTGGCTTTTGAGTGGAAATAATTGAATAAGGAGAAAGGTGCACTCTTTTGAAAAAGGAAGAGCCACTTGAATTAAAAAAAATATAGTTGGATTGTTGTGAAAAAAAAAATCCTTGATAAGTGGTGGCTCTTGATGTAAGTGTGCTTAAAGAAGAATGGGGTAATTTACATTGATGTGAAGGTGGAATTTTGGTTTGACATAAGTATGGGATTTAAATGTTAAAATGTATGTATTAAAGTGCTTAGGGAGGTGTAGTCACTCTTATATCTAAATATATCCTACCCGTCTCGTAGCCTATATTACAACCAAATAAAGTCCTAATTGATCCTAGATTGAATGAGCTCGATTAATGGAGTAGTACACTACGGGCAAGCTTATGGTGCATCTTTTGTGGCATATGAATGTTATTTCTGAGAGTGAGCGAATTCTTTCTATCTTGAGTTCCTAAGTGTTCTTAAATTTTATTGTGTGGAACTATTCTCTTTTGTTGTGTGAGGGCACTTGATTCATGAAGGAAAGGTAATGTCAGTGACCTCTATATTAGAGTAAGTGGGTGAGTTGTGAATAACGTGTGGTACTTGTGAGTCAAATCTTGAGGTGAAGATGTTACGCTTTTGTGCTTAGTCTATTTTAAATACTCTTGGTGTGATGAGTTAGGAGAATTGTTTAAAAAGGTCGTGGCTATAAAAAAAATGTAGTTTGATTGCTCGAGGACGAGCAATGGTGTAAGTGTGGGGTGTTGATGATAGGCTATAATTGCGTATTTTTAGTCGATTATTACACTCTAATTTACTGCACTTTAGTTGAGTTTGCGCTTTGATCGCTAGTGTTTTGCACTAATTGTGTGTTTTATTCCTTGTAGGAGTGATTCCGAGCTATATAGATGTTATGGAATGAATTTAAGTGATTTGAAGCTTTGAAGTCTGAGTAAAAGCTCAAGGAATTAAGCCGGGATCGTGTTCGGGGGTCAAATTTGATAGTTGAGAACAAACGAAGACTCGATGAGGCATCTTGCGCACTGTCTAGTAAAATAGACATAACTTTTTGCTCAGAACTCCATTTGGGCTCCACAATATATGGTTGGAAAGCTAACTCAAAGGGATACAACTTTCATATTTACGTTTTTCCAAGTTCCAAATGGAACAGGGTAAAAAACCGCGGTTACGGTAGGACCGCGGCAAAACATTACCAAAGATTCAGAGGACCATTCTGGCCGCGGTCCTGGCGTAATCGCGGTGGGACCGCGGCAGGACGCGTAAATTTCAGGGACTAAAGTGCAAAACACGGGATTTTAAGCCCTAAACCCTATATTAAACGAGGGAGGCCGGCCAAGAGCGGAGGAGAATGATTTTTGGAAGTGGAAAACATCATAAGGAAGGGCACCATGCACAAATAAAAGGAAAGGTTAAGAAAACTTCCCTGAATGTTTTCTTTCTCCGAGAACATATGAACTGAATCCCTAATTATGAAGTCATTCCTTGTTTCCACTTCTTCGATTTTTTTATGGATCTCTCTAGGCCAAATTCTTTTGAGAATATCTATAAGACCTGCTCTTTTTTCTTTCTTCGCCTTATTTTGAGCGGTGAATTTGTCAAGAGCTAAAATCCCAACCAAAGGGAGTCGTGATGGTGACTAACACACTTGCTAGCAGTTAACAACATATTAATATAGATATAGAGTGAGCTCAGAAAGACATAATAAGTCTAAAGCCAAACATTGTCTAATCTATTCCCCAAGATTTGGTGTCATAGAGTACATGAGCTACTAAGGATACTGTCACGACCCGGATTTTCCACCCAAGGGAGTCGTAATGCCGCCTACTAGTGAAAGCTAGGCAAGCCACCATTTGATCTATTTACCTCTTTTCCATTTCTATTCATTAACAGTTAAGAATCAACATTATGAAATCAGCAGAATTAAATAAGCGGAAGAACAAATTATAACCATTAAAATATTACCAATACAATTCCTTAAACATAGACTACCCAGGACTGGTGTCACAATTTCGTAGACTGTCTAAGAATACTACAAATAAGGGTCCGAAAGATAAATACAACGCTATCTCTGAAATACATAAAAGAAACAGAATGAAACGATAGAAGGAGACGCCAAGGCCTGCGGACGCCAGTAGGACTACCTCGGGTCGCCTGGTGAACTAGAAGCAGCAACCTTACTGTGGTCTAAAAACTACACTATAGGGATCTGCACAAAAGAGTGCAGAGTGTAGTATCGGCAAGTGCTGGTAAGCGCCCGGCCTAACCCCGGCAAAGTAGTGACGAGGCTAGGACTAGACTACCAAATAAACCTATGCAGTTAAATCATGTACAACAGAAAATAAAGGTAGAACCTCACAATTAAATATAAGAAGGGGGAATCATGCTGCGGGGGTCAACAAGTATCAGCAGAAAACCAACAGTTAAAAGTAGAGAAACCATAACTCAGTTATAAATAAAAATCAGGAAATCAAAGACAAGTGCACGACATCACCCTTCGTGCTTTAACACTCTCTCACCAAAACAATGCACGGCATCACCCTTCGTGCTTTAACACTCTCTCACAAATATCATGCACGGTATCACCCTTCGTGCTTTACACTCTTCCTCACCCAAGCAACAATCACAGAGCAATTTGGTCAAGGGAATCAATAACATCACAATAAAATCAAGTAACAACAGGAAATCAGTAAGTAAACGTAAATAACACCATAACTCAATTATCAATATAATCAGGAAGATCAAGGACAAGTGTGCGGCATCACCCTTTGTGCTTTTACTCTCGTCCTCACCATGAAAATCAATATAATTGGCACGGCAACACCCTTCGTGCTTTTACCTCACATAATCACTCATATAAAGGCACGGAATTGTACTTCGTGCGGCACGGCATCACCCTTCATGCTTTTACTCTCGTCCTCACCATGAAAATCAATATAATTGGCACGGCAACACCCTCGTGCTTTAACACTCTCTCACCAAAACAATGCACGGCATCACCATTCGTGCTTTAACACTCTTCCTCACCCAAACAACAATCACAAACAAAAAAAGGCAAAGAATTAAATAGAATCACAATAAAATCATAATGAAAATCCCGGCAAGGGAACAGTACTAAAAGAAACGACATCCCGGCAAGGGAACAATATTAAAAGCAACAACATCCCGGCAAGGGAGACAATATCATAATCCTCTTCTCTTTTTCACATTTACTTCACAATTCAATTTACATCTTGATCCAACGCTCTACCATGCTCAATTACCAATGATACTCTCACAATTCGATTCACAACTTGAGCCAACGCTCTACAATGTCCAAATACCAATGATACTTTCACAAATCAATTCACAACTTGAGCCAACGCTCTTAAATGTTCAACAATAGGAATATCACATGAGGCATGAACAATACAAAATAGAGTCACATTAATCATAGTATAAGACACACGGGCATGCTTGACAACAACGTATAGATACTCGTCACCATGCCTATATGTCGTACTCAACAATTAACACATAGCAAATAGGACACGACTCCTAATCCCTCGAGCTAAGGTTACACCAAACACTTACCTCGATGCCTCGAACACAATTCAAGCCTCAACTATCGGTTTACCTCTTGATTCCACCACCAATTCGCCCGTATCTAGCCACAAGTTACTTAATTATATCGATAAATGCTAAATGAATCAATTCTAATGCATGGAAATAAGTTTTCTAAAGTTTTTCCCAAAAAGTCAAAAATCGACCCCGGGCCCACACGGTCAAAACCCGAGGTTCGAACCAAAACCCGATTACCCATTCACCCACGAACTCAAATATATAATTTGTTTTGAAATCGGACCTCAAATCGAGGTCCAAATCCCCAAAATTTGAAAAACCTAGGTTCTACCCAAAACACCCAATTTCCCCCATGAAAACCTTTGATTTTGAGTCCAAATCATGTGAAAAGATGCTAAAGATTGAAGAAAACGAGTTAGAAAAGACATACAATCAATTTGGAGAAGAAAGTTTCTTTGGAAAATCCCCCAGGAGAGTTTATGTTTTGAGAAGATATGAAAAATGGCTGAAAATGCGTCTAAGTGTTAACTAACTGGTCTCTGATGTCGCAATTGCGACCAGGGTTCGCAATTGCGAACCCTTCAGAAGTCTGCTATTCTCGCATTTGCGACAAAAGTTCGCATTTGCGAACTCGCAATTGCGATGGGGGAGTCGCATTTGCGACGAAGGGAATTTCTGGGCCACTTCGTATTTGCGAAGAAAGGATCGCATTTGCGATCATCCCTACCCAGGCCTTCACTCGCATTTGCGAAGGGTTGGTCGCATTTGCGAGCCAGGCTTCGCAAATGCGAAGCATGCAGGCCTGCAACATACCAGTAAAAGATCTGTAACGTCCTAAGTTAAATTTCCGTTCCGTGGCCTATCTAAAACTCACCCGAGCCCTCGGGGCTCCAAACCAAACATGCACACTAACCTAAAAGCATCGTACGGACTTGCTCGTGCAATCAAACCAAAATAACATCAACAACTATAAATTTAGCATCAAAATCATGAAATCACTTACGAACATCAAATTTTCTAATTTTCTCAAATAAAGTCCGATTCACGTCATTTCAAGTCTGTTTCTTACCAAATTTTGCAGGCTCAACATAAATCACATATAAGACCTGTACCAGGCTCCGGAACCAAAATACGGGCCCGATACCATCAAATTTCAAACACATTTCATTTCCAAAAACTCATATATTTTCTAGAAAATAATTTTCTTTAAAAATTCATTTCTCGGGCTTGGGACCTCGGAATTCGATTCCGGGCATATGCCCAAGTACCATATTTTCCTAGGGACCCTCCGGGATCGTCAAATCATAGGTCCGGGCTGTTTACCCAAAATGTTGACCGAAGTCAACTTAAATTCAATTTTTAAAGGCAAAAATTTATTATTTTACAGATTTTCACATAATGGCTTTCCGGATATGCGCCCGAACTGTACATGCAAATCGAGGTGAGACAAAAAAGGAGATTTTAAGGCCTCGGAACACTGAATTTATTTCTAAAATAAGTGATGACCTTTTGGTTCATCACAGATACAAAAGACAAAGTCTGCAAGTATTGTCTGGTACAATAGATAGTAATGGAGATAATGGAAAGGTGACTTCAAGGCGTACGAACAAGAATGCAGCTCTACCTCGAGTCTCTGGTAATGGCTAAGCACTCCTCGGGAATCTACTGGTACCAATGTCTGAATCTGCACAAGAAGTGCAGAAGTGTAGTATGAGTACAACTGTTCCAATGTACTTAGTAAGCATCGAGCCTTACCTCGACGAGGCATTGACGAGGCTATATAAGACACGTACCATATAAAACTGTACAGTTAGTAAGCAACATAGCAAGAGAGATAACAGTAATAATAACATAATAAAGGCAAAGTATAGTAAAAGGATCCAATAACAAAAGTAATAACTGTGTTTCTCGAATAGCACAATCAAAACCTTTTCAACAGCTCAATTCAACGGGGAAAAATGATATCCATCAATAATATAGCCAAACCAATAAGAGAAGATTATATCACAGACTAATACTAGAATTCATAACATATACGTTGTGGCACAATACCCGATTCACCACACACAAAAGCACTATAGTGGCGGCAACCCAATTTCATGACCATATTATTGTTGCGGCGAGAAACCTAGTCCTTTTCATAACAATGTTATGGCAGCAACCCGTTCCAACATATCAATTCATACAGATACATCCAACAAACAACCAAACATGGCGAAGGTCATTATATGATATTGAGAAGAGTAAAGAAGCATAATTCGTTAAGGAAAAGATGAACACGAACAAGGAGTGATAGAAATGCCATATCCAAGAGCTAATCTACCTCATATAACTCAACAAGAACCCAACCAAGGTCATTAACACGTGAACAATCAAGTGGTCACCAATTCACATAGCATAGGTGAATAAGGCATGAAACAAGTAAGGTATGAAACAATTATAGGTATGTAATAAGTAAATGCATGAAACCAGTAAAGACGTGTAGCAAGTAAAGGTATAAAACAAGTTTAGGCATGAGACTAGTAAATACATGTAATAAGTAGAGGCATGAAACAAGTAAATGCATGTGATAAGTAAAGGTATATAGTAGGTAAAGGCATTAAATAAGTAAAGGCATGAAATAACTAAAGGCAAGAAATAAACTAGTTCTACCCGCATGACTTAACCAATGACAATGCATGTACACTCGTCACATTGCATATACGCCACCCCCAACACATAAAACAAGTAGAAAATAGACCCAATTATATCTTAATTCCATCAAATCAAGGTTAACTGTGATGCTTATCTCTTTCTAGAACAAAATTAACAATCCAACACTGCTTTTCCTTTAAAACAAGCCTCCAAACCACTCGAATCTAGTCAAATAATACTCAAACAAGACAAAACAAGCTTAAGGAACTCTTCTAATACCAAAAATGTCTGATCTGTAACATATTTGGAAAAGTCAACAAAACGGCAACTCGAACCTACTTTGTTGAAATTCGAAATCAAGACCAAATTTTGATTACCCATTCATCCTTGAGTCCAAAATACGTAATTTGTTTCGAGATCCGACCTCAGATCGAGGTTTAAATCTATGAAATATAAATTTAAAGCTTCTACCTAAAAACCCTACTCTTACTCTATGAAATCCTAGATTTAGGGATGAAAATCTATGGGGAATAATAAAAATTAATCAAAACAAATTAAAGTTACTAACCCATGAAGTTGAAAGAAAATCTTCTACAAAATTGCCTCCTCACGTAGTCTAGGTCTGGAAAATGGAACAAAATGAGCTAATCTTGAAATCCCTTATTTTATCCCAGTTACATATATCGCAATTACAAACTTTTGTTTGCAATTGTACAGCTTGCAAATGCGAAATATTGCTCACAATTGTGAAAAGGCACCCGAGCCACTAAAGTTGCAAATGCGACACTCGCTTTGCAATTGCGAGCATCACAAATGTGATCCCAGCTTTGCAATGACGAGGTATAATTGTGAAACTGGCCTCCCCATCCCAAACTTTGCAAATACGAGGTATGATTCGCAAATGTGAACCTCGCATTGCTAGTAGCTCATTGCAATTGCGATGACTGCAGCACCAACAATGGAAACATAGAAAAATAAGCTCGAAAACAATTCGAAACTCACCCAAGCCCCTCGGGTCTCATTTCAAACATCCATACAAGTATATAAACCTCATGCAAACTTTCTAGTAAGCTCAAATCATCAAAACAACATAGCAAAATCAAGAATCAAGCATCAAAAGTCAAATATTTCAATGTTCATAAACTCATATTTTCAAATTTCAACAATAAGCACCGAACTACCTCGGGTCACGCGGGGCCCAAACCAAACATATGTTGTCACGACTAGAAATTCCACTAGAGATGTGATGGTACCTAACACTGCTAGCTAGGCAATCCAACAACCAATATTCCTAAATAAAATTCAATAACAGTACTAAATAGTCTCAAATATAGAAAAATATAATTAAATATAGTCAAAATAGCAATTCAACTGTAAACCCTCCCAAAATCTCGTGTCATCGAGTGCATGAGCTCTATAGAATATTAAATACAAAGTCTGAACAAAATACAATACTCTCTGGAAGACTGAACAGTAAGAACATAAGATAAAGGAGGGGACTTCAAGGCCTGTGAAACTGAACAACAGTGTACCTAGAAATCTCCAAGCTAATCTGGATACAGCTCACTGGCAATCGCCGCTATCAGCAACTCCTTGGATCTGCCCATGAAGTACGGAGTGTAGTATGAGTACAACTGATCCCATGTACTCAATAAGTAGCAAGCCTAACCTCGGGCTAAAAGTAGTGACGAAATTGCAAGGTCCGATGCTCACTTTCCACAGCCAGCAACAACAATAACAGAAAAATAATATCATGCAGGAGAAAACCAGCTCAAATAATATTAGGTTCAACTCTAACAGAACAAGAAGTAAAATAGGCATTTTTTCAGGAATATCAGTCGAGGCATCAGCTCTTTCTACAAAATCACTTAGTCAGAGATTTATCAAGGTAAATTATGATTTCAAGCTCTAAACACCAAGTAGAGACATCCAATATCATAGCATGATGAAAATACAACTCTATGCATGCATATCAAATATAAATGCTAAATCAACAATTTCACATATAAATCATATGTATGAACAAATCTCAACACATTCATAGTGCCTGGCACAAAACCCCTCAGTCATACTCTTAGCACTCTCACGGTGCCTCATTCAATGCCCCTGAATTATACTCTCGGCACTCTCACGATGCCTGGAAAAATGCCCATGGATCATCACGCACACACACACACTTAGAACTATACGGGTGCATGACATAAGTCCCTCATCAAGCACAAATATGACATGTTTGCTCGCACCCACAGGTTAATACCTGACTCCGAAGGGGAGAGTCCTAGCACAAGTGTTGATCGAATCTAAGTCAACGATCAATATCAATTAGCCCAATATGGGGCATGGCGCACGCGTCACCTCACTATCAATACCACTCAGCTCAACATGGGGCGTGGCGTATGCATCACCTCACTATCAATGCTAACACGGCTCTATGGCCCAAGATCGATCATCAATCTGCTCAAGTCTCCATATGTCAACATCTCACAGAAACATAATTTCAACACACCATACAGAATATACCAACGCACCACAATTCAGCTCAAACTCATGTCATGCACAAGGACACCGACAATATGTGAGATAACATATAAAAGTATAGAGACAGAGATATAACACACAAAAATAATATTATGACTAAAAAATATGACTAGGACAAAGGTAAATAGCTTAACATAGTAAAAATAGCCCTATAATGCATCAAACATTAAGCAAATAGCCTAGACATAATTTCTAAAATGAATGATAGCTCTTGTAGCCATACAAATGGACAAAATACGATATCAACAAAGTATGATAGAAAAAAAGGGTATATAATGGCCTATGATCTACCTGGATCATGAAGAACCGTGGTACACGCACATACGCTCGTCTCATCGCATATATGCCAGCCCCAACATATAACAAATATCATAGCCAATGGAAAAATTACCTTCAAACCAAGCTTAGGCAAGATACTTACCTCATCTGGGCTAGTCTTCAATCTCTAATCACGTCAAAACCTCGATCAAGCCCTCCAATCGCGCAAATTCAAGCGAAAAGTCATCTAAGGAAGTCATCAATTTCATAGGAAGTGATTCAATCCATAAAGCTTCGATCTTTGAAGAAATTTCCAAAAGTCAACAAAAGTCAATCGGGGCCCACATTTTCGAAATCCGATATCAGTATGAAAATCCGATGACCCATAACCTACCGAGTCCAAATATATCATTAGTTTCTAAAACCAAGTCCAAATCGATACTCAAATCTCCAAATATACTCTCTTAAAATGTAGGCAAATGCCTCAAATTTCCGTTCACAATTCTAAGTTTTAGGTGTAAAGTCCATGGGCAATTTGTACATAAAACCAAATCCAAATGGGAACGTCATGACCCAATTTCCCCTCCGTTGGGTTTCGTGATGGCACCTGGTCTTAAGGACTAGGTAAGCCTAATATTTACGGATTAACAACAATAACAAATAACATCTAAAATTCTTCTAAAATGAATTCTTGATACAATAAACATATTCCCAAAACCCGGTAGTACAAGTCATAAGGTCTACAGAGTTAACTACAACTTCTAAATACAAATGTTTGGAAATGAGTGAAAACAGTTGAATGCAAGTAAAAAGGTGACTCCGAAGCCTGTGAACACAGCAGCAGGTTAACCTTGAGTCTCCTCAGCGATGATCTGCACAGCTACTAATGATCAATACCTGGATCTGCACAAAAATATATGCAGAAAAGTAGCATGAGCACCCCACAACGGTGCCCAGTAAGTATCAAGACTAACCTTGGTACAGTAGTGACGAGGAACAATCAAGACACCTACTGGTCCAATAGACTGTACAAACATAAGCATAGGAACAACAGAACATGATGTATATATAAAGGCTGCATGATATGGCTAACAATACAACAATCCCAATATGGAACAAAAAGCAGCAAGTGACAACAAAAACACTATAATAATGACATAGAAGAGCGAGCGGAAACACAAACCCAAATCCCAAATCACAATACAATAAAGGCAAGTAATAGCTCAGAAACTACGATAGTTTTCACATCAGGTCTTAGCCAACAACTCCACGAAGTACCGTACCTCGAACAAAATTACAGCTCATTGGTCTCAATTCCTGAACCATAACACTTGGCATCCTGTGCCCTCATCACACCTCATGATCATGTTGACAAGTCACTTGCTAACTACAGCCACTCTCATATATATGACAACTAAACGAGGGTGTAAATCTACACTCAAAATATCAGGAGGGCTTCTTATCCAATAGGATCGTTTAACTACGTGTATGCTTGTGCAAGTGCTCTAACATAGATCATACCAGCTAAAAGCGTAAGGAAAAGTACGGACAACACGTAAGATGTTCTCTCATAACTTTCACAAGGTAAAGCTCATACAGGCAAGCATCATAATACAATATCAACAGCAAGGATGTCACGCCCCAACCTCGAGAGGCGCGACTGGCGCTCAATCGAGTGAACCCAACTGAGCAAGCCTTTCGGACACTTTCTACCCAACTCACTATGATCAAGAAACCGTGCTTTCGTTTAATTAGATAGTAGGAAATATCGTACATATAACATTACTAATTCATTTTATATTACAAACCTTAAACCATAGTTAAGTTTCCAAAATTTCATACAGTTACAGTTTAGAGAAACAAGAGTTTAGAATTACAACACAGTTCGGTGACCCATCCAACACCGTACATAACCCACACAGACGTCTACGAAGCCTATAAAGATAAAAAAGACAGTTATGATAATGCCGGCAACAAGGGGCTATACCTCAAAAGTGGTAATTTATAACAAAAGACACACTGCACAACCCCTGGAAGAAAAGGGGCTCACCAAGATTGCTGAGAGGAGGATGCTCCGCTACCCACGATCGGCACTGCCTGCTATGGAACCACCTACATCCATTCAAAGATGTAGCGCCCCGGCAAAAGGGACGTTAGTACCATGGAATAGTACTAGTATGTATAACTAAACACCATCTCATTAGAAAGAACTATCATACAAGAACAAAGAAATCATAAGGATCAACCAAAAGCTTTCAACGATCACCACAACATCAAACAAAAGGATCATACAACTTTCACCTAGTTTCCATAGCTTTAGGTTGGGGCATGTAATACTGTTCATCATCATTCACAATACCACCGCTTTCTTGCGCGGAGCCTGATCACGACCCGATCGGCTAGGTTGCCTCATTTGAGACATGTATCTCAATCACATTCTCATTCTCACTTTCCATATTCAATATCAGCACGATACCACCATGTGTGTGGCATGGCGTCTGATCACGGCCCAATCGGCTAGGCCGTCTTACCAAGACGTTGTTCCTTTTTCATTAATCATCTTATTTCAATCTTCATTTTACATATATAAATTCATTGGCACTTGGGGCCACAATTATCGCATCATACTTGGCACTAGGCCACATTTCATAACTCAAGCTCTTTTCCCCACATTTCACATCATTCCCACTTTCAACGTTAACCTTGCAATTTAAGACAATAGGCACATACAAGAGCAATTCAAGTTGTAAGCATAGAGAAGATTTCACATAGTTTGGCATAACAATCTCAGTTTAAACTTGACTTGAAGTCTAGGCATTTCAACAGATGTTTCACAACTTCACATTCTTCACACCTCCTTAAATTACCAAGCATAGTATATTGAACACATTAAGACACACCTTTCACGTATCTATATTTGCAACACCAATTCATGTGAAATAACAATCAATACATCAATCAAATTTCGTTCTTACAATATTTGCATGGACACCAAAGGAGCTCAATTTCTAAGAAGAGGAGGTTTTAGCCATACATACCTCAATAGAGCTTTCCTTAAATTCTTACAAAATTCCGGAACTCTTAGCAACTTCGATCTATTTTATGAGAATTACAAGTTGAACCAAAAATTAGAGAGATGATTAAGATTCCAGCTCATTTGAATATATTATCAAGCACTAGGTGTGCATTGTGATTTTAGGACCTTTTTGTGAGAGGTTCTATCATCCTACACCCCATTTGTTACATTTTTAGCTCACAATCTCCCCATACCCTTTTATCATTCATGTCTGAAAGATAATCAATTCTTATACCCATGAACCCACTTGTTAATTACTCATTTTAGTAGGAATTTCGAAATCAAAGATTAGGGCATAAGTTCTTACCTCTTAGAATGAAGGCTTAGTAACTTTACTTGATAATCTTCAAAGATTTGGGCAAGGGTTGAATGGGGACTTGGTGAGGATCACTTCCTCTCTCTAGAAATCTTCTCTCACTCTAAATGTAGTAGAAAATAGCATAAAGGGTCTAATGGGGTGTTTTTAATGAGATGGGGTCGGGTTTTAAAAGTTAGAAAATAGGAGCCCCGACTCAATTTGCAGTCGCATATGCGACTGTATAACTGATATGCGGCCCGCGAAAAGGACAGCAAAATGGCCCTCAAAACTTGAACATTCTGCCCGAGTATGCGACCAAAATGTGGTCCGCATACCTGTTCTGCGGTCGCATAATGCACTGCAGAACTGCCCCTCGCAAAAATCACAAGGAGGTTATGCAACGACTATACGAACCGCATATGGATTATGCGATCGCATAATTGGCCGCATAGTTGTCCTCAAATTAGCCAACATTCTGCTTCACTCTGCGGCAGTTATGCGGCCCGCATTGCTATTATGCGGTCGCATAATGGGCCGCAGAAATACACTCTTCCGAAAAACATTTTTCCTCAACTTTTTAATGCATCGGTCAATCCAAAAGGTCCGAACCGTGGCTCGCAAGCTCGACGCAAAGAATTTTATAAATTTCTGACACATATTCCTAACGTGGCACTACGAAATTTCGAGTTTTTGAGTAAAAATTTCATGGGGCCTTACAAAGGATGCCCCCAGGCCATCACAAATCAACACAATCAATCCCTGACATAACCCACCTTGTCTCGCCACGTGTGCAATAATAACATAATAAGCGCCCGCCTTGTTTCGCAAACGTGCATCATAATGTTCCCACCTTGTCTCGCCGTATGCGCAACCCACATATAAGTGTGTGTATATATATATATATATATATATATATATATATATATATATATATATATATATATATATATATATATATATATATATATATCCCACCTTGTCACACCGCATGTGCAATATATCAATAGTAACAATAGCACGGTAGAGACCTCATGCAAACCCATAACAACAATCGCACGACAGAAACCTCGTGCACCAACAGAACCAGTACAACAACAACAACGATAGTAATACAAAGTACAGCAAGTAAATCAACTCCAGAACTTTAAATCACAAAGAACGGTAGAACCAGTTCACAAGGAATAACCACAGTAATAAAAGGCATAAAGAGAACAGTTCAACAAGGAAAAACTAATATGTAGCAATGCTTCCACAATGTACAAGTCACAATAAGGAAGTCAACACGAGTCCAATAGTCCCAATTAAAGGCAGGTCAACTAAGATATAGGTTATCTAAACTCCTTTTAAGGTTGAGCAATTTGTGAATATGTTCAACTATTCGAATAATGGTAAGTAGCAGAAAATAATCATAACTCCAATTAAGACTAAACAATTTTTTGAATGAGATAGTAATAATTTCCATTAAAGGTAAGCAGTTGTGAAAAGATAGCATGACGATAGAAGAGGCAAATCTTCAGTTAAGTCAAATAAGAGTCAACTAGGAAATAAGAGTGAATCCTAAAGCAATTAATCCTAATTAAAGCACGTAGAAGTGAAACCAACAAATAGGAACACAAACGTATCACGAACAACTTCATACACAGTGAATATAAGGACCTAAGAACCTTAAAGACCAACTTTCCACATATAAGTCCGAGCACACACTCGTCACCTCCCGTACACGGATTACAATCAACATAGAAGACTCAAATCCTAAGGGGGAGTCCCCCACACAAGGTTAGGCAAGATACTTACTTCAAAGACGACAAATCGAAACTCTAAAATGCACTTTTCGGGTGAAAAGGCCTCCGGACGGCTCAAATCTAACCAAATTAACTTCAAAGCACAAATAATACACATAAGAAACTATTATGAATCGTAAAGTTTCAATCTTTAACAAAATCCAAAAATCGGTCCAAAATTCGACCCCCAGGCCCGCACCTCGGAACGCGACAAATTTTACAAAATCCAAAAACCCATTCCAATATGAGTTCAACCACACAAAAATTATCAAATTCCGATACCATTTGGTCCATCAAATCATGATTTTTCATTTTGGAAATTTTCATTCCAACCCAACATTTCGCTCAACTCAAAACACAAATTAAATGATAAAAAAGAAGATAAAATCATGGAATATGTTAGACTCTAGGTGACGAACACTTAACCAATCGAATTTCTTGAAAACCCCCAAAAGAAGCTCCCAAATCCGAAGTTTAAAACTCAAAAATATGAAGAAATGGCCAAACCCTCGACTTATATGATTCTGCCAGGATTTCCGCATCTGCAGTCAAGAAACCGCATCTGCCGGACCGCATTTACGAAAGAGAGTCCGCATCTGCGAACTCAGCTGACCAGGCCAGGGACCGCATCTGCGGATATACAGTCGCATCAGCGACACCGCAGAAGCGAAAAGGGGGGTTGCAGGAGCGAGATTTTGCCGCAGGCGCGATAGCTGGACCGGTGAAGCGGCCTTCGCACCTGCATGCCAGCCTCCGCAAAAGAGAGCAAGTGAGCAAGCCTTCATGACCGCAGAAGCGGAGTCGCACCTGCGCTTCAAGGTCGCAGGTGCGAAAACACCAGAAATCATGTTCAAAACCATGCAAAACATCTGAAACTCGTCCGAAACACGCCCGAGGCCCTCGGGACCCCATCTAAACACACAAACAAGTTCCATAAGATAAAACGGACTCGCTCGAGGTCTCAAATCACATCAACCAATGCCGGAAATACAAACCACGCCATGAACTTCCAAATCTTCCAACTTTGAAAACTCGTGCCGGAACCAATCAAACCAACCCGAAATAACGCTTAATTTTGCAGACAAGTCCCAAATGACAAGACGGAGCTGTTCCAACTCTCGAAACCTCATTCTGACCCCGATAGCACAAAAGTCAATTATGGATCAAACTTCTCCATTTTCCAAACTTCAACTTTTCCAACTCTCGCCGATTTGCCTCAAATTACTCTACGAACCTCCAAATCGGAATCCAGACGCGCGCCTAAGTCCAAAATCACCATACACGCTGTTAAGATCATCTAAAACCTATTCCGGAGCCGTTTACTCCAAAGTCCAATTCCGGTCAAATTCCCACCGCTTAAGCTTCCAAAACTAGATCCCTTCTCCCAATTCGACTCTGAATCATCCGTTAACTGAATTTAACCATGCGCGCAAGTCGATACTCATATTGTGAAGCTGTTCCGGACCTTACGCTGCCAAAAGGAGCTTGATTTCTCAAAACGACCGGCCAGGTCGTTACATCCTCCCCCTCTTAAAACAAACGTTCATCCTCGAACGTGCCAAGATTCGCCTCGAAGCCCTCAAATAGCAGAATGCACACTTCCAACATACACCCGCGAGTGATCCCACGTCACCCCAATCTGCATAAACCTGAAGATACCATCTCGACTGAAATTTAGCACTTCTAGCAATACCAATAAGCCTTAGAGCCAGAATTCTCACCTTCCATTCATTTTCCAGAAGACCCTATTCTAAATCCATTTCCGGTATCAGTCTCAACCAGCTGTATCAACTCATGCCAACCCTCATAGAGTACAAACACACAACATGTCACATCACACATAGGCACACAGTAACATTTCTTTACACAATATCCGCCCGATATCAAATCCAATACCGGCCATAAGCCTAATATTCAATAGGAAACTATTTCAAACCTCCATAACACTGACGATGATACAAGAACCACGAAAACCTCATAACTAACACCCGAATCAACAAGCCCCAACTAACACCACTAGCCACACATCCCGCAAAGCTAAACATTAAGAGCATAAAACAAAAATGATTGGATACGTAAAGAGAAACACATAAGGGAAACATCAAACAAGCCCGGCAGGCAAAATTTTCTATCAATACTAACTTACAAAACAATATAACAAGAAGACAATCAAGCATATGAACACAATCACAAGGACCTCATACTGATATAACTTCCACCGCGGTACACAGCCCGGTTCAAACACATCAAATCAGACAAAATCATGAGGGTCCCTCCCTCAACTCTGAATCACAAGTAAGGTATAGATCGACCAGCTGGATACTCTCACTCGACCAATTCCGTCACAATTTGCAACAAGTGCTGGCTCCCACACCGGTGGAGCACAAAATCACAGCTCGTAGCCAAAATACTCAGAAATTACATCAAACCTACCGTAATGGACAATAGGAATTTATTGCTAGTATCATAATGCTCAATAATGAATAAAAACGGACGATAGGCACGGCCATCACTAATAGAACCTCCCAACAAGGTAACACATAAACAGAGTGGAAATTATGAAACGCACCCATAAGTGGAGCAACAAATAGGGGAACTCACCCCGATAAGCAGAACTGTAATGAACTATGGATGGTGCTCCTCTATAACAAATCAAAATCATACCTGAATGACAACATCTGCTGCAACAACCTTAAGCCTACTATATGAAATGCATTAACAAGGCAGGCCTTTCCCTCTTGGGCGCCCTCTACTCACCGGAATACCTCGCTGTGGCACATCGGCCCAAAGTCTGGGATAATCTCTCGCCATATGGCTAGTATCTCCATACTCAAAGCAACCTCTCTGCTGACGTGGCTGTAGGAACTGTGCGGTACGGGTACCCCGAGACCAATGAACACCTGAATCATTGTGCCTAGCCAAAAGCACAAACTGAACTGGCTGACCCACAAAACTTCTACCATGTCGCACCCTGCCTCCAAAATAAGGACCAGCAGATCTCCCCGGTCTACCGGGCCCCCTCGCCTCCCTGTACTCTCTCTCTTGAGCTCGCCCGCTCTCTGTCTCATGGCCCCGCCTTCCCTCTCTCTCCTGTCCTTGCCTGACCTCTCTTTCCTCTCTCTCTCTCTCGAGCCAGCATGCCCTCCACCCTCCTAGCAGTACTTACGGTCTATTGATACGAAATATCTATCTCCAACTCCCGGGCCATGCTAGTCCTGATATTGGAATGGAGTCCCTCAATAAACCGGTGGACTCTCTCCCGAACAGTAAAAACAAAGGTCGGTGCATGTCTAATCAAATCACTGAATCTGACGGCGTACTCTGGTACTGACATAGTGCCCTGGCGCAGCTACTCAAACTCCGCGCCCCATGCATCCTAAAGTGGCTAAGGTACGAACTCTCTCAGGAACATCTTTGAAAACTGAACCCATGTAAATGAGTCTGACTCGGTTGGGCTACCCGACTCATATGCCCGCCACCACTGATAAGTCATTCCCCTAAGCTGGAACATAGTAAAAGCAACCCCACTGGACTCAACAATACCCATAGTGCAAAGAATGCGATGGCACTCCTCCAGAAAACCCTATACACTCTCTGAATCCAAACCATTGAATGTAGGAGGGTCGTATTTCTTGAACCTTGCAAGTCTAAGCTGCTCTTCTTCAGATGCTACTGCCCTGACTATGGGCTGAACTGGAATCACAGGTTGTGCCGCCATGACACCTGGAACCTGAGCAACATGAACTCGCTGCTCTAGGGTGTGGGCGGTGGGAGTTTGAGTCCCTCCCCCAGTCTGTGAAGTAGCTGATGAAATCAGAATCAATCCCGCCTGAGCCAATGTACAAAATATGCTCAGGAACTGTGCTGTCTCCTGAAGTCCGGGGTTAACAACAGGCGCCTCCGATACCTGCCCCCCAACTTGAGCCAATGGCGGCTCCTCAACGGCTGCTCTGGTAGGTGCTCTAGTTGTGGCACGTACTCCTCATCGGCCTCTGCCTTTGCCTCCAGTGACCTTTGTTTCGGGAGCACGGTAAATACAACGCGTGTCCTCACCATTTGAATGGAATCCTAAAAGTTCAGCCACCGAGATCAATAGGCTCGCACAATAGGAATGAAAGAAGTGAGATTGTCCTAATAGTTCCGTATCCTCTTAAAGATAAGTACAAACGTCTCTGTACCGATCTGCAAGATTCTACTAAACTCGCTTATGACTCGTAGCACCTATGAACCTAGGGCTCTGATACCAACTTGTCACGACCTAATTTCCCCTCCGTTGGGTTTCGTGATGGCACCTAGTCTTAAGGACTAGGTAAGCCTAATATTTACGGAATAACAACAATAATAAATAACATCTAAAATTCTTCTAAAATGAATTCTTGATACAATAAAAATATTCCAAAAACCCGGTAATACAAGACATAAGCTCTATAAAGTTAGCTACCACTTCTAAATATAACTATTTCGAAATGAGTGAAAATAGTTGAATACAAGTAAGAAGGTGACTCCGAAGCCTGCGAACGCAGCAGCAGGTTTACCTTGAGTCTCCTCAGCAATGATCCGCACAGCTACTAACGATCAATACCTAGATCTGCACAATAAAATGTGCAGAAGAGTAGCATGAGCACACCACATCAGTGCCCAGTAAGGATCAAGACTAACCTCGGTAGAGTAGTGACGAGGATCAGTGAAGAAACCTACTGGTCCAATAAACTGTATAAACATAACCATAGGAACAACAGAACATGATGTATATATAAATGCTACACGATATGGCTAACAATACAACAATCACAATATGGAAGAAACACAGCAAGTGACAACAGAAACACCATAATAATGACGTAGAAGAGCGAGCGGAAACACAAACCCAATCCCAAATCACAATACAGTAAAGGCAAGTAATAACTCAGAAACTACGATAGTTTACACATCAGGTCTTAGCCAACAACTCCACGAAGTGCCGAACCTTGAAAAAAATTACAACTCATTGGTCTCAATGCTGACAATTCACTTGCTAACTAGAGCCATTCTCACATATATGACAAGTAAACGAGGGTGTACATCTACACAAAAAATATCAGGAGGGCTTCTTGTCCTATAGGATCGTTTAACTACGTGTATGCTTCTGCAAGTGCTCTAACATAGATCATACCATCTAAAAGCGTAAGGAAAAGATTGGACAACACGTAAGATGTTCTCTCACAACTTTCACTAGGTAAAGCTCATACAGGTAAGCGTACCATAACACAATATCAACAGCAAGGATGCCCCCCAGCCATCACAAATCAACCCAATCAATCCCTGACATAGCCCACCTTGTCTCGCCACGTGTTTAATAACATAATAAGCGCCCGCCTTGTTTTTCCACACGTGCATCATAATGTTCCCGCCTTGTCTCGCCACATGCGCAACCCACATATATATATATATATATATATATATATATATATATATATCCCGCCTTGTCACGCCACATGTGCAAATATCAATAGAAACAACGGCACGGCAGAAACCTCGTGTAACCCCAATAACACTCGCGCGGCAGAAACCACGTACATTACAATAACAACAACCGCACGGCATAAACCTCGTGCATCACCATAATAGGTAAAATAGCAACAATGACAATAAATACAAGAGTGCGGCAAGTAAATCTACTCAACAACTTTAGATCATAAGAAACGGTAGAACTAGCTCACAAGGAATAACCACGGTAGAGAATGTTAGGCGTAATCAGAACAGCTCAACAAGGAAGAGAATATTATGTAACAACGATCCTACAATATACAGTTCAACAACAACATGGGAGCTAACACGAAACGAACAATTCCAAATAAGGACATGTCAATTAAATATAGGATATCTAAACTTCTTTTAAGGTTGGGCAATTACGAAGATATACAACATTTTAAATTAATGATAGGCAGAGGAAAGATAATCATAACTTTGATTAAGACTAAACAATTTCAGGAGAGATAATAATGATTCCCAAATAAAACAGGTAGTTATGAAAAGATAGCATGACAATACGTGAGGTAAAAATCTTCGGTTAAGTCAAACAAGAGTCAAATAAGCAATAAGAGTGAACCATAAAGCGATTAATTCCAATTAAAGCATGTAGAGGTAAATCTAGTAGATAAGAAACTCAATCATATCAAGAACAGCTTCATACACGGTGAATATAAGGACCTAAGAACCCTAAAAGGCCAACTTTCCACAATTAATGCCGAACACACACTCGTCACCTTGCATACACGGACTACAATCAACATAGAAGACTCAAATTCTAAGGGGAAATTCCCCACACAAGGTTAGGCAAGATACTTACCTCAAAGAAGACAAACCGATACTCTAAAATGAACTTCTCGGGTGAAAAGACCTCCGGACGGCTCAAATCTAACCAAAATAACTTCAAAGCACAAATAGAACTCATGAGAAACTATTCCGGATCATAAAGTCTCAATCTTTAACAAAATCCAAAAATTGATCCAAAAGTCAATCCCTAGTCCCGCACCTCGGAACCTGATAAATTTTACAAAAACCGAATACCCATTCCGATACGAGTTCAACCATATAAAAATTATCAAATTTCGATACCATTTCGTCCTTCAAATCATGATTTTTCATTTTGAAAACTTTCTTCGAAAACCACCATTTTCCTCAATTCAAAACACGAATTAAATGATAAAAATAAAGATAAAATCATGGAATATATCAAATTCTAGATGAAGAACACATACCAAATCGATTTGCTACAAAAACCCACAAGGAATCGCTCAAAACCGAGCTCTACAAGTCAAAATATGATAAAAATGGTCTAACCCTCGATTTGGAATTCTTATATTCTGCCCAGATGACTATGCATTCGAACGCAGAGATAGGGTCGCATTCGCGAAGAAGAAAAGAATGAGGCTTCCAAGAAGATCCTTCGCGAACGCGAGAGAAGAGATGCGAAAGCGAAGAGTAAGAAATAGAAGCTTCACGAACGCGGGGAGAATGACGCGAACGCGATAAGACATAGCCACCAGCCCCCAGCTCCTAATTACTACTACTACGCGAGCGCGAAGGAGGGGCGGCGAACGCGAAGAGGGGGGAAAAGGCATACCATCGCGAACGCGAGAGGTTGAACATGAACGCGAAGAAGAATTACGAGGTGGTCAGCAGTAACACTTTGCGAACGCGAGGGGCACTCCGCGATCGCGAAGAAGAATACCAGAAGACAGAAACAACAGTTCAAAAATAAGGGGAAAATGACCCGTAGCCTACCCAGAACACACCCGAGGCCCTCGCAACCCTGTCCAAACACACAACAAGTTCTATAACCTAACACAGACTCGCTCGAGGTCTCAAATCACATCAAACAATGCCAAAAGTGCAAATCGCGCCATGAATCAAACTATGAACTTCCAAATCTTCCAACTTTGAAAACTCGTGCCAAAACCAATAAAATCAGCCCGGAATGACGCCAATTTTGCAGACAAGTCCCATATGACAAAATGGGGCTGTTCCAACTTTAGGAATTGCATTACGACCCCGATATCACAAAAGTCAACTATGGATCAAACTTCTCCATTTTCCAAACTTCAACATTTCCAACTTTCGCCGAAATGCCTCAAATTACCCTACGGACCTCCAAATCCGAATCCGGACGCACATTAAGTCCCATATCACCATACAAAGCTGTTGAAATAATCCAAAACCCATTTCGGATCTGTTTACACAAAAGTCAAATTTCGGTCAAATTCTCACCGCCTAAGCTTCCAAAACTAGATTCCTTCTTCCAATTCGACTTCGAATCATCCGGTAACTGAATTCAACCGTGCACGCAAGTCGATACACATCATGTGAAACTGTTCAAGACCTTACGCCGCCGAACGAAGCTTAAATTCTCAAAACGACCAGTCGGGTCATTACGTCGGACCTGGAGTCACAACTCACGAGCTCCTAGAATTTCTAAAAAAATAGGGTCTGGAATAAATGCAACTGTTCTGAACGAAAGGAAACAGTAAAATAGGCAAAATATGAGGGGGCTTCAAGGTCTGCGAACGCCAGCAGATCTACCTCGAGTCTCCAATGAGCAAATCCAAGCTGCTACACCTCGCGAACAGTTGGGGCCAGTACCAAAGTCTGCACAAGAAATGCAGAGTGTAGTATAGTTACAACCGATGCCATGTACTCCGTAAGTGTCGAGCCTAACCTCGATGAGGTAGTGACGAGGCTATGACAAGACACCCACGTAATAAACTTGTGCAGATAACAATATACATACAAGATAACAACAAATAAAAGGTAAACATTTACTATTGGGAGAGGACATGCGAAAGGGGTACAAAGTACGATAATTGCTGCAGAAATGATAACCAGAACTGTCAATATACCTTTAACTAGTAAAACGAGTAAACACAATGAATAAAACTGCACGACATCACCCTTCGTGCTTTTACTCTCAACCTCACAGTGAAACTATAATAAGGGCACGGCATCACCCTTCGTGATTTTACACTCACTTTAATCACAAATCAGTAGATACGGCACGGCATCATCCTTCGTGCATTAACTCTCAAAAATATGGCATGGCATCACCCTTCATGCATTAACTCTCGTAATATGGCACGACATCACCCTTTGTGAATTAACACTCACATACGGCATGGCATCACCTTTCGTGCATTAACACTCTCCCTTAACATATAACAATGAACAAGTAACAACAGGGAGATAGAAACAACAAGAACAAGCCTTACATCAACAATGGTTCCACAATACCAATCTCAATTTTAGAAACAATACTCAATTATCACAAAGGCCCATAAACGTGGTAAGAATGATCAATTTAAAAAGTAACTTGTCTAAGCATAGATAACATAATCAAAGTAAGCAATAAAGTACAAGGAACAAGTCCCACCTGCATGTTTTAACATGACAACAGCGCATAAGTACTCGTCACCTCACATATACGTTGTACCCAACATCTAAACATGTAGCAAATAGACAAACAAATCCTAATCCCTCAAGTCAAGGTTAACCACGACACTTACCTCGCTCCAAAGATCCACTCAAAGCTCAACCATAGCTTTGACTTTCAAACAAGCCTCCGAACCAATAGAATTTAGCAAATTACCAACCAAACAATTCAAATTAAGCCTTAGGAACTACCCACGATTGCAAAAGATTCAATTTAGGTCTTTATTAAAAAAGTCAACTCCCGGGCCCGCTTGGTCCAAACCCGAAATTCAGACCAAAACTCGATTACCCATTCACCCCCGAGCCCAGTTATGTAATTTCTTTTGAAATCTGACCTCAATTTGAAGTCTAAACCCAATTTTACAAAAAACTCTAATTCTACCCAAACCCCCAATTTCCACCATGAAAACACTAGATTTTAGGTTAAAAACTTATTAAATGTAATGAAGGATTGGAAGAAAATAGGTTAGAATCACTTACCAATGGATTGGGGAAGAGGAGTTCTTTGAAAAATCGCCTCTAGGGTTTTCTAGTTTTGAAAATTTGAAGAATGAACAGAAATCCCGTTTTTCAGCTACTTGACCAGTTGCAGATGTCGCAACTGCAACCTGGGGTTTGTAATTGCGAACCCCGCAAATGCGAGGTTTTCTTCACAAATGCGTACTCTCACAATTTCTGCGATCATCGCAATTGCGATGACTTGTTCGCATTTGCGAACAGTTGCCTCCTGGCAAATGCGACCGTTTGATCGCAATCTGTACCCCCTGCCCCCCTTCGCAACTGCGAACTTGAGGTGCCCCAGCTACTCTTCGCAAATGCGAGGAGTTGCTCGCAAATACGGACCTATCAGAGGTCGCAAATGCGAAGCCTGACCTCACAATTGCGAGGTCTGAGGCCTGCACCAGAACTGAAACACACTAGCACATTCCTATGTCCAAAATTCACTCCGTAGCCTGTCCGAAACTCACCCGAGCCCTCGGGGCTCCAAACCAAACATGCACACAAGTCAAAAAACATCATACAACCTTGCTTGCGCGATCAAATCGCCAAAATAACACCTAGAACTACGAATTGGACACCAAATCAAATGAAATTTTCAAGAAAACTCAAGAACTTCTATTTTCACAACCGGATGTCCGAATCACGTCAAACCAACTCCGTTTCTCGCCAAATTTGACAAACAAGTCATAAATATAGTAATGGACCTTTACCGGGTTCCGAAACCAAAATACAGACTCGATAGCAATAAAGTCAAACATTGGACAAACTTTCAAAGTCATTAAGCCTTTAAACCTTCAAATTTCAACAAAGTGCGAGGGCTAAGGACTTCCTAATTCTATTCGGGCATACGCCCAAGTTCGAAATCACGATACGGACCCACTGTGTCTGTCAAAATACAAATCCGGGTCTGTTTGCTCAAAACGTTGACCGAAGTCAACTCAAATAGATTTTAAGGCAAAAAATTTCATATTTTCTCAGTTTTTTAACATAAAAGCTTTCCCGAAAAACACTCGGACTGCACACGCAAATTGAAAAAGTATAGAATAAGGTGTTTGAGGCTTCGATACACAGAATTAGTTCTAAAACATAAGATGACCTATCGGATCATCACATTTTTACATTGATGTCATGATCTCGCTATCAGGCCGCAACTATAGTCGCGCTTATGCATTCGGTAAAAATCTAATAATTTTAGTCCAAACTCTATTATTGTCTGATCTTCAAAATTCACTTAATATGTATAAATAATCTATACAGAACCCAATAAGCTGTCTTTTATAAATTCATTACTCATAAACTCAATGTCACGATCCGGAATTCCCGCCCTCGGGACCGTAATGGCGCCTAACATTTCACTTGCTTGGCAAGCCAACGTTAGATATAGTTTTTAGACATTTTTAATAATTCAAATTAAATAATAACTCCGAAACTGAAAAAACTGAAATAGAGTGATAAAAGCAGAATAACAGCGATATCTAGATACATCCCACAACTGGTGTCACAAGTACACGAGCGACTAGAATAATATATATAATGGTCTGAATGAAAACATGACTGTTTGAAGTGAAATAAACAGCTAGAAGAAGGTAGAAGGGGACTTTAGGGCTGCGAACGCCGAGCAGCTGTACCTCAAGTCTCCGTCAGGCAATCAACCCGAACAATCTACTAACTACCACTAGGACCGACTCCAAAATCTGCACAAGAGGTGCAGAGTGTAGTATTGGTACAACCGACCCCATGTACTCTGTAAGTGTCGAGCCTAACTTCGACGAAGTAGTGGCGAGGCTAAAGTGGGTGACTTACAATAACTTGAATGCAGTATAATAATGATAACAAGAAAGGAACACCGTAAAAGTAAAGCAGTCAACTTATGAAAATAAACTCAATCCACAAAATCAGTAAAACCAGAAATATCAGTCCTTAGAATCTCGTTTGAAAACACCGAAAGCTAACTTAATGCAACAATTAATATAAAACAAACAATCTCATTGCGGCACACAACCCGATCCTACCGTACAAACACAATCCTCCCTTATTTCATCATATCAATATCAAGAATAACAAGTAACGTCCGTTGCGGCGCGCAACCCGATCCCACCGTACAATCAGAATCAATATCATAATCCTCCCTACTTTCACCATATCAAAATCACATATAAAATTCGTTGCGGCGTGCAACCTAATCCCACCATATCAATATCAATCCTCCCTTATTGCACTCGTTGCGCCGTGCAACCCGATCTACAAACAAAATAAACAAATATAATCTATTCAACAACTCAATTCACAAGAATCTCAACGATTAAAGAATCATGAAAGCAAAGCCATAAAGGAATCTCGTACCAAATCAAGAAATGCTACAACTAATATAAAGCAACAAGACAAGCCAAATATATGACAATTAAAGTGTACAAGTAAGATAGTTAAGACAAGAAGCAATTAATCGTGAAAGCATGGAAGAAACGAACATTTCAATATGAAAATATTAAGTGACAAGTAGCAAGTTAAGGCATAGGAAGCAATTTAAAGCATGCAACAGTTAAGACATAAAATAAAATAATTGATAAAGTACTAGAAAGCATGGGAACAATTACTTTGACAACGTATATACACATAGTTCAAGGGTTCCTAATTCCCTCAATCAAGGTTAGACCCAACACTTACCTTGCTCCGCAATCAAATCAAAGCTCAACCGAAGTCTTTCCTCTAAACTTTGCTTCTGTACCAACCGAATCTAACCAAAATCCACTTAATATCAACAAACAATGCCAGAAAAATCAGTTACAATACATAAAGCTAAGATCTTTGCACTTTTCACAAAAAGTCAACAAAAGTCAACACCGGGCTCGCTTGGTCAAAATTCGAGCTTCGGACAAAAATCCAATTACCATTCAACCCCGAGCCCGATTATGCAATTAGCTTCAAAATCCGACTTCAATTTGAGGTCTAAATCTCAATTTTACAAAGCCCCCCAATTCTTCCCAAATCCCAAATTTTCTACGATGAAAGAGCCTAGATTAAGGTTAGAAATCAATGGGTGTTGATGGAAATGGAAGAAAACGAGTTAAAGTATACTAACCTATGAAATGGTGATGAAATTTCTCTTCAAAATCACCTCCAGGCCGAGCTCTAATGAAAAGATGGTGAAAAATAGGTGAAATCCCGTGTTTGGAACATTCTAAATCACTGGCGGCAGGTCTTCGTCGCGTTCGCTAAGGACCTGAAGCGATCGTGAAGCACTGCGTCCCAAATGGTGTTCGCGTTCGCGAGATGTTCTTCGTTTTCGCGATAGCTCTCCCCCTGGCCATCGCGTTCGTGACCCAATGATCGCGTTCGCGAAGAACACTAGCCCAGCTCCCCCAAAACCCCACAAACCTTCGTGTTCACGTGTAGGTGGTCGCGTTCGCGAAGGGTGAGCCCCCCAAAGCTTCGCGTTCGCAACCTGTTCCCTGCGTTCGCGTAGGACAAATCCATCCCCAACCTAGGTTACTCTTCGCGATCGCGACAGTAGCTTCGCGAACGCGAAGAGGGATGCACCAGACATCAGCAGACCTCAAAAACTAGCATTATTCTAAGTTCAAAATCATCCGAATCCTATCTGAAACTCGCCCGAGCCCCTCAGGCTCCAAACTAAACATGCACACAAGTGCAATAACATCATATGGACTTGCTTGCGCGGTCAAAACATCAAAATAACACCTAGAACTATGAATCAGACACAAAAACGAATGAATTTTTCTAAGAAACTTAATAACTTTCAATTTTTCAACCAGACGTCTGAATCATGTCAAATCAACTCCATTTTGCACCAAATTTTGCAGACAAGTCATTAATACTGAAATGAACGTATACCAAGTTCCGGGATCGAAATCCAAACCCGGTAGCAACAAAGTCAACCTACGGTCAAACTTAGGAATTTTTTAAACATTTAAATTGCTAGTTTTCAACAAATTACTTTAAGTCAAGTTGGGGACTTCCGAATTCGATTTCGGGCATACGCCCAAGTCCCAAACCACGATACGGACCCTCCAGAACCATCAAAATACTTATCTGGGTCCGTTTTCACAAAACGTTGGCTGTAGTCAACCCAAATGAGCTTTAAGGCAAAATTTCACATTTTTATCAATTTCTCACATAAAAATTTTTCAGAAAAAAGACACGGACGCGCATGCAAATCGAGTAAGGCTAAACGGAGCTATTCGAGGTCTCACAACACAAAAATACAGGCTAAAACTAAAATTGACCTATCGGGTCACCACACTCAAAATCCTAACTTCGCACCTCAACTCATTACTCTCACCTACCAACTTCTCTTGCATATATTCATTGGTTTGTTGCACAACAACCAAAGATAAGACATGGTAGAACATGACGAATCTACATAGGTGGATTCAAAATTTAAAGTTGATGGTTCAATTTTTAAGATTTTACTATTAAACTTATTGTACTGTTAAAATTATGTGTTCAGATCTAATACTTGTTGAAATTTTAGTAGATTTTTACATATAAATTCATTTTCTGCGTCGAGAATTATAAATTCAGTTAAACCCGTAATGGAAAAACTATATCAGTACAGTATAAAACAAAACTATGTAAGAAGAATAAAAAAGGACGCACGTTTGTCGCTGTTCTAACTTGGGCAACACATTTGCATTTCTTTTCCTTAACGTCAATTTATATGTTTGGTTAGATTTGGGCTCCGTTTATTTTCAATCATTAAATGTAGGAATCTGGATTGTTCCAATTTCAATCTGTTAATTAACTGTATCCATCTTTTTTGGCTCTTTGTAAATTGTAATAACTTTTTTGCTCTTATAATAGGACCATCATTTAAATATTGTACAGACTTTAGAAAAGTGCTTAACTGGTTTAATCAACTTTACGTTAAGCCAAACACCCTCGAAATCATTAAGGTATTTAAGTAGCGTTTGGCCATAAATTTTGGAAGTTTTTTTCAAAAAAAGAAATTTCAAGTATCTATTTTTTATAAAATTAATCTAGTTTTTGCGAGATTTTGAAAATCAAGGCTTCAAATCTCAATTATAGCATAAGACCACCTTTTGGGCCAAATCATGACCATTTTGGATTTTTTAGCTGGAAAAAAATAAGAAAAAAAAGACTTTTTAACGTGTCAAAACTTGCCCCAAAATTTATGTCCAAACAAATTTTTAATTTCACATCAAAATTTACCCAAATCAATTTTCTCAAAAAATTTTTAGAAATCTATGTCCAGACATTTCCTTATTTAATACTAATTCCTATAAAATGTGATCTTTTCCCCACCACTACTTTTTTTGGCAATTTCTCACAGAAAGAGTGGTACCAATTTACTTTCCAAAATTACATGTCACAATTGTTCAAAAAAATCACGTGTCATAACTCACAATGGTTAAATATCTACTTC